>NC_083334.1:15499652-15800805 GCF_963455315.2 Globicephala melas | reverse complement strand
TTAACCTGTGGGATCTGACACTAACTACAGGTTGATAGCATCAGGTCTGAATTGAATTGTAGGACACACAGCTGGTGTCACAGAGTTGCTTGACATTGTAGAAAACCCATGCATCTGGTATCAGAAGAGTTGTGAGTCTGGTAGTAGCATGACAGTAAAATAAACACACAGGAGTGTTTCTTTGTTTTCCTTACTCAGTGTCCCTACCTCAGTAAAGGGCAAAAAGTGACTATTTGTCACATTCATCACTAATCATGGGTCTTACTGCCACGGTATGCTTGAGAGACTTGCTTTTTTTTTTTTTTTTTCTTGAAGTATAGTTGATTTACAATATTATATTAATTTCGGGTGGACAGCATAGTAATTCAGTATTTTTACAGATTATACCCCATTAAAATTTACTACAAGATAATGGGTATAATTTCCTGTGCTATACAATATAAAAACACCCAATGGGGAAAGGATAGTCTCTTCAACAAATGGTGTTGGGAAACTGGATAACTACTTGGAGGAAAAGGAGCTACTTGAACCTCTATCTTGTCTCACTCACAAAAGTTAACTTGAAATGGATTAAAGACTTAAACATAAGATCTGATACCATAAAACTCCTAGAAGGAAAAATAGGCAAAATGCTCCTGATATCAGTCTTAGCAATGATTTTTTGGATATGGCACTAAAAGCACAAACAACAAATGCAAAATCTAACAAGAGGGACTATATGAAAGTAAAATTTTTCTGCACAGCAAAAGAAACAAGAAACAAAATGAGAAGGCAAGCTACAGAATTGGAAGAAATATTTGCAAATCATATATCTGATAAAGATTTTACACCTTAAACTTACACAATGTTATATGTCAGTTATATCTCAATTTTGAAAAAGGTGATTGCTCTGCTACCTGTGTCATTATTAAGAAAGGAGTCTATAGGAATAAGAAAGGAAAAGAAAAGAGATGCAAGGAGAGGCAGCAGTGGGAGAAAAAAGAAGAGAAGTCAGGATGTTGGAAAACTGAATTAGATTCCTTCTACAACCACCAAATATTACTTTTGGTAAAGTACGCTAATTTCACTGAATGCTTGTTGAAAGTGGATTTTTTAAAATCAGTTAACAAAGAAAGTTCTCATTAGAGTTGAATGAGATATAACAGAAGCAGCACTCACAGACACAGGAGTCCGGGGAAATGGACCATGAGAGCATAAATTCACAGTAATTCACATAAATCACGAGGAGAGCTTTGGATTACACAGGCTGTGGAACTGGGTGTTTCAAGCTAAATTTACCTCTTCTCCAAAGGGCAGGGATTTAGTAGCTGACTGCTAGATTACATCCAAACAAATCAGAGAAAGATTTACTTGATTTCTTTGTGATCAAATTTCAAATGATTGATTCAGTTAAACAAGAGGCTATAACTTCAATTTCCTTTTTGAGTTAAATGTATGATTGTTCTCATTAGAAAACAAATGTTATAAGCTTTGTGGACCATAGTATTTTGCCCTTCTCAGTTAGGCAGAACTGAGAATAAAGGTGCAGCTTAGAAAACAACTCAACTTGATTAACCTTCAGAAGACCAGATGCATGTGTGCAGCTTTGTGCTCTGAGATTGGTGGTTGTCACTGTTACTAAGACAGGTCTCACTCACTGGCTGATCTTGAGTTACAGAGAGATGAGGCTTGCAGAGAAAGGCAAATACAAGTTTTATTGGTACAGAGACAGTAACACTGCAAACTAATGACTTCTGTCCCTTTAAATTATGGCTGGCAGGGGTTTGATATAGCAAGCCAATCTCTTTCGAATAGCCCATCAACATCACCTCAGCTTCCATGAGCATCAGTTTGTACCCTGAAGTTTAGCTGGACCATCTCTCTGGAGGCCTTTGACTTGGGGCTAAGTTTTAACTTTGAAATATTACGAGGTTTACAATGGATTGGAGACTTCTTGTCTTTTTATTTGATTTTTGCTTTTAGGTAAAATTTGTGAGCTTTTCTCGAAAATTAATGGTGAGTGTAAATTCCAGACTGGCCAGAGACCAAATGTTATAATGAAATTTATACTTAGTGCAGTTGTCCCCATTTTCTGGCCTTCCCTTCCAGACATGTCATTTCTTACAGTGACTCTCAGTGGTGACACTGGTGCCCACTGGAATACTCTAATTTCCATTCTCTTACATCTTCCTGCTTCTTCCCTCAAGTTCCGTAACTCCCAATATAATTTGTTATTTATCTCCTTCATTGGGAGTTCTTACAGGTTATAGCTCAGCTAAACTGTCAAATTATTTTAAAACAATAGATGCGGGCTTCCCTGGTGGCGCAGTGGTTGAGAGTCCGCCTGCCGATGCAGGGAATGCGGGTTCGTGCCCCGGTCCAGGAAGATCCCACATGCCGTGGAGCAGCTAGGCCCGTGAGCCATGGCCGCTGAGCCTGCGCGTCCGGAGCCTGTGCTCCGCAACGGGAGAGGCCACAACAGTGAGAGGCCCACGTACCGCAAAAAAAAAAAAAAAAAAAACAATAGATGCATGGTGAATGTTGACATGATGCCATGTTTTAAAATAAACTGTTTAACGTTGGGCCTAACCCTGACATGACATTCATATTTAAAGGACCTTTCCAAGCATTTACCCAAATGAACAAAGAAGTGGGAGCCCTGCCTTCATCCACATGACCAAAAAAAAAAGTCACATTCATATTAGTGCCTGTATTATGATACCCACCAGCAAGCCCTCAGCTGCCCTCACTGGAATTTCTGCAAGTTTTAGGTTTGTGTGTTATGTGTTCTGGGCAGAAGTCCCCTTATGTGTCCCCTGCTCTGGCTTTCTGTTTGCTATCTGCTCATCCAGCTATTCAACAGACACAGCCTCTGGCATGTTCCTCTGCAGGGAGTGGCCCTTGTGAGAATGCCTCTGTGGGTCTAAGGGGACTTGCTTCTGTGCCCATGATGCTGCCCTTTATCACCAGGGCCTGGCTTAGCACCACTTATAACAGACTCACAATCGCCCATGAAAAAAGAGCTTTCATCTTTTCAGGTCCTCAGCTGCCGGTCTCTTATATGCAACTGAAATAAAAGAAAAAAGCACATCTCAAAAAAGCAAGGAACACTTTTCAAACACAGAACAATTCCAATCCTTATGAGAAAGTAAAAGCATTCTCAAGGGAACAAAATAAAAAGTAGCTCGACATGATACAGAGACACCATTTTCCATAATTATACAGAGTAATTTCTTCCTTCGAATAGAGCATTTCAGACAGATTCCTTTCTCGCTGCGATCTCTAAGCTGCATTTGCATAATTGAAGATCTGCTCAGGGTGGCACTTCCCTCCACAGCCTCCAAGATAGCCTTCAAAGCTATATTCAAGCCTCTGCTTCCTGTAAGACAGGGCTCTGCATTTTTCTTTATCTTTCATATCAATGTTTCAAAAATCTCAAGACTGTTAAAAGACATATTAAGTATTTTAAGAGTTTAATTGAGCAAAACTTGATTGGGTTTGGGCAGTGCTGAACGAGAAATGGTTAGTAGTGCTCCAGCCACAGAAACTGGAGAGAGACGTACAGAGAAGAAGCAGAAGCAAAGTATAGACATTGTTGATTGGCTATAGATTAAAACTTAGTTGGCTGTTCGTGCTTGGTTTTCCTTAGCATTTTGATTTCACAACCTGAGGCATTTGCAGGCTTAGGTTTGGGTTTGCTTACCTGGGCTGCCAACATTAGAGCCACCTCAGTCTAATAGCCTCCTTGTTTTATCATTTGACAAGGTCGTTTCAGTCAGGACTCAAACTCAGTGAACTAGGAATGAATTTCTTTTGCTTATGGCAACATCGGCAAGGAGGAAGAAAGTTGCCTAGAATGGAGATTGACTCTTGGTGGACAGTCCAATGAGTTACATTAAGAGGACTCACTTCATGCTTCTGAGTCTTCCTAACAACTATGAAAGGCAAACCTGGACCACAGTTTGCTGATGAGTACTAAGGACAGAGAGAGGCAGCCTTACTAATGTGAAAGTGGAGATTTTAGAGAATGTGCCATCCTCTCCCCAGTTCACATCCAGAACAACCTTCAGCACCCCTCACTTCTTCTGTCAGCTTCTCACTGGCTGTTGCCAGAGCTTGACAGCTCTCATGCCTCCTTAGTGCTCTCTGGAGCCAGGAAAGTAAGTGCAGCAATTAGTTCTTGGTAGCCGGCTCTAGTCACTACTCTGTTTGGCCTAAGTGTGCTCCCATTCCCATAGCACCATACTTGATTTCGGTAATGAACTCAACTCTATGTCCTTGCTCAAGGGGAAATTATCTTTTGTTTAAAAGACAGGCGTGTGTGGAGTACGAACTTCTGTGCATTTGTATGGTGACTCTCAACAATGCAAATAACATGTTTAGCTAAATAGTCACAAAAATAATTTTATTAACTTTTTGCTCTGTACTTTGGCCTTAAAATAGTTGTGTTATGGAGCAATTTCAAATTAATACATTAAAGTATTCTGTTCAGAGAAAAAGTTTTACTTTCTTTTGGCTTCTCCTTGGTAGTTCTTTTCATGCTGCCCAGATGCACAGGCAGGAGACTGTAAGGTGTTTTAGAGTTAAGGGAGGAGCAGCTAAGAAACTAATGCTTTATAGCCTGTGGGACATTTAGCTGTCCGACGACAGAGCATTCAACAGAATTAAGTAGAACAAAGTGCCTTCTTTTTTATTTTACTTTAATGACTAAAGGAACAAAAAGAACAGAAGGGCAAATCTACATGTCATCAACCAAAAGCAGAGGGGTTAGTATTTTTCCAAGTTCTTGAAATGCTTCTTTTAACTTAATGCCTTTATTTTTCCCTCTCCTGGTCCATATCTAATGCTAAAATCAGTTTTTAAATCGGTTCACATACACCCAATGTAAATTAGATAATAACTGATGAAAAAGGAGTATCAGCTTTTTCTCACAAATTCAAGAGCTGTATTTTTGTAAATGGTCCAAATATTAGTCATGTTTATTTCTTTTATGAACATAGAGCTAAGATAAAATCTGTTTTGCCTTTTTTCTTTAATTCTGGTGGCAAATGAGTTTCAGTGCTAATTTCTCTACTAATATCTCATAGCCACAACTAAATGTTTTCAAATGAATTTTTAAAAATGAATTATATTTTAAGAATATGAACTTTACTAGAGCTTTCAGTATTGGATCTTTGCTGAAATTAGGGCCAAGCTGCTGGGAAGAACATTCTGAGATTTTTCAATTCAGTAACATGAGAACAAAAAGGTCTTACAAATAGTATAAAACAAAAGGGCATGTCATTATATATACATATATATAATATAGATTTATATATATATTTATTATATAGTTAATAATATTTATTATTTATTATATAGTTCTGTTTGTGTGCATGTATACACACAAACTCAGGTCCAATAACACAAATTGACTTAAGACCCTTGCTTACAGTGGGATGTTGAAATGTCAACTAGTAGATGTGTAAGGAGTTGAGGGAACTGGGAAATCATTTTTCAACCATCACAGAAATGATTTGTTCAGGCAATAATTATCAATGCATTTTAAGTCCAGGGCAATATTTTGATGAGAGGTAGAATATTTGCATGGTCTTACAGTGTCTCCACAGGGATTAATTACATTAAAACATATTCTAACTATATAGTGGAGAAATTGGATAACATCTTGACAGAGTGATCAAAATTGATATCATCAATGAAGGACAGGTGAGCATCATGTGACCCCACCTGTGCTATGGCCAGGAATTCATAACCTGAATCTAATTGTCAGAAAATTATTAAAACCAATGTTATAAAAGACAAAGAGTCTTGTGGAAGTATTCTAGACTATTCCAAATTAAAGGAGAATAAAGAGACATGAAAACTAAAAACCATATCTGATCTTGGACTAGATCTTGTGCTGAACCGGAAAAAATGTTACAGAGAACAGTATCAGGTCATTTGAAAAATTAGAATACAGATGGTAGATTGATAAAAAGATTGTGTTGATGCCAGATTTCCTACAGTTGATAACTGTTCTGTGGTTCTGTTAGAGAACGTCCTGATTCTTACGAAATACACACAGATGTACTTAGAGAAAAGAAAACACAAATGGATATAAAATGTTAAAAATAGGTGGGCATAAGACATATAGGTATTCTTTTTCTTATTTTTCAACTTTTCTATAAATTTAAGATCATTTTCAAATAAAAGCTACCATCGTCTAAAAAGCAACATATACTGGGGCATACACACACACACACAACACATATAGTATGTGTAGGTATATATACACACATTTAGATCCTTATTTTTATATTCCCATAGTACAGAATCAGCATCGTACAAATTACAATGAATACAGAGATGCCTGTTTTGACTTGGGTTAGACAGATCTCGCTAGGAGGTAACACACCCTAAGGGCATGAAAACAGTGAAGGGATCAAAGTCTTAGCAAGTGAAAATGTGCAGAGATTCTGAGTATAACGTGGCCTCTGATACTAGAAGCCTATTGGGGTAGGGAGGTGCTGTTAACAAAAACCTAAAGCAGCTGTTCCCTGAAAAGTCTCTGGGCCGCCATCCCATGTCCATGTCGGCTCTGCCAGTGGGGCACAGGGGACAACTGCAGTGCCCTTCTTCATCCTCCCCAAACAAGAAAACCTCGCAGCTTAAGCAGCTTGAGTCATGGCTGATTCAGGCAACAATAGTGCCTAGTGAGAAAATGGTAGTGTCTGGTTCCCAATGGCTAGAAGGTGAGAAAAAAATACTGGACATCCCCAAGAATGTCACCCATATGACAGCTGACCACACTTGCTTCAAACACTCACCAAGACTCCCAAAACTGTCATCTCAGGGGGGAAACAAATCCAGTAATTGCCACAATTGCAACCCATTTAATACCCACAAGCTAATGACTTCTTGGAAAGCTCACTGTTTACAATTATATGTGAAGCCTACATTCACACATTTTCCTGTGAAAAAAACAAACTGCCACCCCAATCAAGAGAACAACCCCCAAATATCCATATACAATAAAGGCAGATATTCTTAAAACATATTTTACATTCATAAATACAAAGGCCTCAAGCAGAACAGAAAATCAATGCAACACTAGGAGAAGAATGCAGATCTCCTGTTTCTGCAATCAAATATTCTGCCTGGAGAACACTGCTTTAGAGAACATAAATAAAAAAAAAATAACAATGAAAACTATTCATCACACAGACACTGTTTTCTCTACCCTCCTTTATCAACAAAACTACGCTCACTAAACATTGAATGGACACTGTTTTCTCTGTCGGTGGTCATACCAGTACCTACTGAGAAGAAAGGGGAAAAACTCACTAGATTTTAATCACGTAGCTGTGGCAGAGGTTTTAGAAAGATCTACCCTTAGACTAGGACTGTTTGGGAAGTGAAAAAGTGAAAAGTGGAAAAAGGGAGATGATGTCAGCGTAGGTAGGTTAAAAAAATATTGAGAGGAGAAGAGTTCATCTGAAGGGAAAAAGAAAAAAGGAAAGATAGAAAAGAAGGTCATAGGAAAGTAATTTACCATGCCCCTGCTTCCTTCGAATTGATTTTTAAGTTATATTCTATTTAGACTGTCTATTGCAAACAAACCAAAAAGAGGGGGAAAAAAACCCTAAAGTTTTGGCAAATACATGCTTCTCAGTATGGTAAAATGTAATTTTTAATTATCTCATTAAAAAACAATGAACCAGTGAGGCAAGAATTTGGGCTGCCTCCTGCTCTCTGTGACTGCCAAAGAGATATTGGATTTATGAAAGAACAAAAGGTGTTTACCTAAGTTTCTCCAGTGATGAAATAAGCACCCATATACGTATTTAGAAATGAAACACCATTTTTTTGTGTGTGAGTTCAGGTTATAAAAATGGTAACTCAAACCCCATTTACCCAGAAGCCCTGACTTATGAAAAAATAACGTCGTTTTTCCTTAGAAGCTAAGAGTTAAAGATATCTACAAAGAAATGCAAAAAAAAATTATTTGACTAAAATTTTATATAGTCAAAATTTTGTGACGGACCATTTTACTATGAAGATAACTGTAAAACAGTCAGGTTTAAATGAATAAGACCATGCAAATATAAATGAACTGAAATGTCTCTTTGTGTTGTTTATGCAGGGATGATGGGTTCATCTAGTAGTAGTCTTACATACTCACCTAGTAATACACTGGAGTTCTTGACCATTACTGATGGAAACATACAGGAGAAGACTGGTCCACTAACATGGTGGTGTCCAGTTAGCCTGGGCACCAACACACCCTTGATCCTATGGTTCTTCATCACTGACTCTCATTCCTCTGAACAACTTTCACAAAACTTTAATATCAACTGCTTTTTTTTTTTAATACCATCAAAATCTCTTCTCTCTCAGAAAATAAGTCAACTGCCTTCTCCACTGAGAAAAATAAGGTCAATAGGCAAGATTCTCCCCCTAAGCTTCCTTGGGTTTCCCTACTTCCCAATCCACACTCTGTCTACAGAGGGGTTCATATTAGTATCTTTCTGTCTGACATTTCTCTTCAGCCTGGGAAGTGTTGGTAACCATTTTCTGTTACACAGAATAGAAAAAAGTGAGGGTTAGTTATAACTAGAGAGAAGGATGGAGCAGAGGTATATGAATAAGCAGAGACAAGAAGAGAGGAGTCTCACATTACCCTCTAATATCACTGTTCTCAATTTCCTTCTGCTCATAATGTCCAGCCCAGTTGAGGGATGTTTCAGAATCCTTCCTACAACATTTTGTCTTTTGCTTACTTGGTTTTCTGATGCACGACACAAAACATCTTAACTAACATAACCACTAAAAAATTTCTAAGTTTAGGAGATGGTATGGATTGCATTTTGTTCCCCCAAAAGATATATTCAAGCCCTAATCCCCAGTGCCTGTGAATGTGATTTTGTTGGGAAATACAGTCTTTGCTGATACAGTCAAGTTATGATGAGATCATACTGAATCAGGATGTGCCCTAATCCAATGTCTGGTGTCACTATAAGATGAGGAAAATTAGGACACAGACACACAGAGAAGAGAATGCCATGTGAAGACGTAGGAAAAGAGTCTCAGAGGGAAGACAGCAATGTGAAGACAGCAGCAGAGATTAGAGAGATGCACCTGTAAGTCCAGGGATGTCAAGCATTGCTAGCCATTACCAGAATCTAGGAGAGAGTCATGGAACAGATATTCCCTCAGCCTCTGGAAGGAACCAAGAGTACTGACACTGATTTTGGACATCTAGACTCAGAACTGAGAGAATAAATTTCTGCTGTCTAAGCCACTCAGTTTGTGAAAGGTTACAGCAGCTCAAGGAAACTAATACAAGAGAAAATACTATTCTGTGTTTGGAGCTGAGGACACTGAGGCTAAATGTTGAAGTGACTGTGGCTTAAAGCGAAGTCAAATATCTGGCAAGAACACGGCTGACCATGTCCTGTGATATTTCTTTCATGCCATCCAAGTAGCACAACTGAGAAACTTTCATTGAATCTAATACATCTTGTCTTATTCTGTGATTGACCTCCTGCTTCCAGGTAATAACTAGTTTATCTTTATTTTAATCAATCAATTTTATAAAGAATAAGATAAAACATTATTAAAAGCCAAGGTGTTAAGCAAGAAAGCTGTAATGTAAAATGCTGTGACCATTACAGGTGACCATTACCTTTTACATTTTGTGAAATCTCAAGGTAGCACTCAGCAGTGCTGAGCACCTTTGCCTAAGCTGTCACATTGTTAAGCCACGTTAAAAATACACCAGGCCTCACTGAATCTTTAAGGTTTTTTGCACTCTGGTTTTCTGATAGATTTTGGATCATATTAAAGTATCAAAGCTTTACTTTTCCATAAGAACATAAGATACATTGACAGTCACTATGAGGGATATAAAGGGAGTGAAAGAACAGTCATTTCTTGCATGCAGGTTATGTGCCAAGCATTGTGCTAAACATTTTTGTATCTTTACCTCTACTCCAAGTAGTACATATTATTATTCCCACTTTAAAAAGAAACTGAATCTCAGAGATGCTATATTATTGGTCTTAAGTCATGTAGGTCATAAGTAGTAGAGCTGGGTGAGATATCTGTCTGTGACCATAACCAATATCCATTCCATTCTACTGAGATGAGAACTCAGTACACAGGCTTCCTGCTCATGAATGAAAAGGATGAAAATGCAGGCTTAAGAAATAAAAAGACATAGCTGTGCAGAAACATGAGAAATTGTGCTAGGACTAGATTAGATATTTCTAAAGTTTCAGGAAAATAGCAGAGGAAATGGGATTAATGTTTAAAGAAAGATGAAGCCATCACCCAAGACTTCAGAGAAAAATATGGGTGTTCCCCCACTCTGGAGTAAATCAACAAAAGGAACAGTAAAGCAACATGGGGGTGATCGTAGGATAATGTAATAAAGAGTTTTCTGAGACAATTGTCTCCCTTCTCCATGAAAGCAGAATGGGTGGTAGACATTGTTTTTGACCTCAAAAAGAAGACTGTGACCTTCTCCCTAAAGATGGCTGCCTGTCGAGGGAGATCCCTAGTGAAGATGGTGGGACTCAAGAAAGAAGCAGAGCCTGATGGAACACTGGTTCTCCCTAATAGAAAGAGAGCAAAAGTTCCACCCCAGACCAAGGCTCTCCTTACTGTGCAATATGGATGTCCCCAAATTGTCTGCATGCTCCTGTAATGGATACCGTGTTGTGACACAATCCTTTTGGGATTGAAAAACTCATTCCCCCAGTGCTGGGAGTGTCACTCAAGAATGGACTTCAGTTGTCTACACTTTTGGGGAAGCACCTTAGGCTGAAGAAAGCTGCTCACCAGAATCATGTCCCCTTTCTTCCAGCAGACTGTCCCTTCCAATGACTGGTACATACAAGACTATAAAGACCCAACCTCTTTGGCCAACTTGAGGCAACCATGAACGGCTTCTCTAGGTTTAGAACTCCCTGTGGAGTTGACTGAAGTTTTCAGCATTATGGCCCAAATTCTCCCTTTACCCCGCACCTCCTTATTTTGTTTCCTTTCCCAACAGGAGTTA
Organism: Globicephala melas; assembly: GCF_963455315.2. Taxonomy (NCBI): domain Eukaryota; kingdom Metazoa; phylum Chordata; class Mammalia; order Artiodactyla; family Delphinidae; genus Globicephala; species Globicephala melas. The sequence goes on along the minus strand of NC_083334.1, from coordinate 15,789,785 downwards.
ATCTTGAGAGCAAATCCCAATTTCTCATGCTTATTTATGTCACAGAGACCACTTTCTGAGAAACGTAATCTGCACCACTCTCTAACACACACCCTACAAAAAATCTTCTGTTAGTGTGCTCAATTTACCTGGATTTACTGGTCATTCCCCCATTCAAGGGAGAGGCTTATTGGGCAACTAAGACTTCTCAACAGCAGAGGAAAGCAGCATAATCACACTCATCAAACATTTTCACTTATAAATGTGCATGTTCAACTATGAAAATCAACAGATGTTTGAGAAAAAGCAACCCTATGAATGACAGTCACAAGAAACTACAGAACAATTGAGTATAGAAGAAACAGGTAGAGATTCAGAAGCAATTTTTCAAAGTATATGATTCAGAAACTGAAAAAGGTACTTCATACATCAACGGAGATATAAACCAAGATCAAGAAAAATGATTTCTTAAAATTTGAAATATTATGAAATTATAAAAGAAATTCTGAATTTAAAGACAATTTTAAAAAGGAAACTTGAGAAGATCAAGCGTAGAAAAAAGACCACAAAAATTGGAAAAGTGTAGACATATTGAGTTGTAGAAATACAGGAAGTTGTCAAAGAGAAAATTAAAACAGTGGGAGGAACAGATTATTAAAAATTATATACAAAATCAAAATTATATACAAAATTATATAATTATATACAAATTTATATACAAAATCAAAATTATATACAAAATCAGCGGGGGTGATTTTCATAGGAAAAAAGTCTCTGAAGAGACAAAAATAATTCCTGGAGAAAATATCATGAACTTTCAATACTCTAATATGAAACAGAAAAGCATAAAAGCTTTAAGGAGAAAAAAGCTTTCTACAAGAGATATCCAGTAGAAGGACTGGACGATGATGTGAATGAGGAATGAATTTTCATTGTGCTAAGCCACTGAGATTTGGCGTTTGTTTCTAATAACAGCTAGTATTGTGTTAACATAAAAATGAACTCCACAAATTTGATAAGTCAAGCAGTAGCAATTAAGTGGTTTGTTTAAAATGATAAAAACAAGCAAGAAAAGCACCAAGTTTATAAATATTACAACTAGTAATAATGATGATCATGATAAGGATGAAGACGATGATGATGATAATGGTGGCAAAATCCAAAGGCAGAGAAGGAAGGGGAGTATAAATGCGTTAAATTCCTCATCATAGTGAGGGGTTAAAGGTGAAGAGATACTATATAAATTTGACAAATTGGGAAACAGATGAAAAGATATAATAATTTCCATTACAGTAGTAACTGCCATAAAACTTAAAGCCCGTTAACCCTGTTGTCTCTGAAGAGTACAACTATCAGTGAAAGGAGATGATTGCTTTCTATTTTACTCTCTTTTGTACAGCTCAGTATCCTTTCTCCCATGTGCATGCATTACTTTTAAAATGTAAACATGTTTATTCTATTTTGCAAAAATAAATAATGTACATCCATTCAATGGAACACTATCCTGCAGATAAACTGAATGAAATCACACAGCATTTACAGAAGTGGAGAGAAAACTTAATATATTGTTAGGAGTGAGCGAAATAAGCTACCCAATGGTGGATATAAAATGAACTCAAGTGTGTAAATAAAACTGTACAAATAAGCAAACATACATATAATAGGAGGAGTAGAAAGGGAGAGAAGAAAGAGAAAGAGAGCGATAGAGACAGAGACAGAGGATACAGAAGAGAACTCCTCATGAGGTAATCAGAGAAGGTCCAAGCCTCCCACAGGAGTGAATGTGCCCGGAAAGGAAGGGCAAGGTCTCCTGGCACCTGGACATCCACTAACGATAGAAATGACTGCAGTAGAGCAGGGCTGTCTATAACCCAGGATTTCCAGAATAATGATCGTTTATTCCCTGGGTTTGAAATTTCCTGGATTTGGATATTAGTGTCCAATAAGTAAATTTCAAGTTTCTTTAATGAAAATCATAAATTACTTTTACATGCTGACTAATATAGCTACTCAAAATACCATATGTTGTGAATTTTTAAGGAATTGGCTTGCTGACATTTTCTTCAGGGGAAAACTTACATTTAAATGTGTACCTTATTTTTTATTTATTTATTTATTTTAAGGTATTTAGTTTTTTTGTTTTTCTTTTTTTAATTTTATTATTTTTTAACATCTTTATTGAAGTATAATTGCTTTACAGTGGTGTGTGTGTATATATAGATATAGATATAGATATAGATAGATAGATGTCCATCCCCATATCTCCTCCCTCTTTCGTCTCCCTCCCACCCTCCCTATCCTACCCCTCTAGGTTGTCACAAAGTAGTGAGCTGATCTCCCTGTGCTATATGCGGCTGCTTGCCACTAGCTATCTCCTTTACATTTGGTAGTATATATAAGTCAATGCCACTCTGTTTTATCTGAAATAGCATAAAAAAAGAATGTTTTTTTAAAACTTAAGTGGCCATACTGTAATTGTGATTCAATGTTAAATTAATCATATCCAAACTTCTTACCAGAATTATTCATTTTACTCTTTTCAACTCATATGAATGTAATCTAGTTTCATTTAGCCAAATTTCTCATTTTTTGATATAAATCAGCAGACCTAGAATCTGGCAGCTGTAAGTAGGTTGTTTTGTGGTTGGTTTCCCCCCCACCCCCGGAGAAATTCTGAAAAGATGTGATGATATTGTTGGTCAAAACATAACTGATAATGTTCTGACCAGTAAATCGAAGCTGGATATACAGTAGATACAGCTTTATTTCTTTTTACAAGCAACTAAAGTCCACCAACGAAAAAGAAAAAGTGAGTGTTGAAGAATGCTTTTTACTCAAGTGATTCAATGTTTTAGGCTGTGAAATAAACTAGTATTTCAGCAGTAGTCCAACAAGGCATGCTAGACAAGAACTGTGTCTTCAGCAACCTCAGCAAGCAATTCTGAATGACTTTGCAGTGAATATCATACTAGGAACAATCATAAATGTGAGGTCTTGTAGCAATTTATAATACGTAAGTCCTCCATTACACCAACATATGTTCAGTGGCAGAGGGTAGCAAAAGCTGTCATTGGCTTCTGTTATCATAGAGACATGCTGTCTACTAGTTCCCTGATTGAGATGTGGAGCAGTAAACCAGATGAAGGCAGTGCGCTGTTCAAGAGATGAGGATAATAGGGTGCCAGTGTGGATACAGCAGCAGCCTGGACGGAGATGACACTGACAGCTCTGTGGTGGGCTCTGCTGCAGATGCCACATTTGTCACTTTGAGCAGTTCCATCATGTCATTTCTGAGTCACCCTTAGCATCAAACAGCAGAACATAATCACCAACACAATGGTTCTGGAAGCCTGCTAGTTCCCTGGCGATGGGATGAAGCTTAGCTGAACTGATCCTGCCCGACTCTGCGTGCCTTGTGAAGGGAGACACCTCATCACGGGAAATTGAGAAAAGATCTGAAACTGAAGAGAACCTGCAGCGGTGTCTGTGAGAGTGCGGAGTATCTTCAGTGACAGAAAGGAGAAGAAATGAGGAAGAGACAGAAAGCAGAGCCTCAGGAATGTGCAGTGCCAACCTTGGCTTCCAGGAGACAGAAGGACAGACAAGTAACCCTGGAGTGCGGAAATCGGCGGGGGTGATTTTTATAGGAATTTCAGCCTATTTACTCCAGTTCTGGAGAACGATGATGGTCGGCACATTCTTTTCCCTATTATGCTTAATGTAATTGATATCAATCACCAAAGCTCCTCTCCCACTCTTTCTTTCACTCTCTTCAGTAAGGAAATTTCAACTTATTTCAACCCAGTATTTGTCACATGCTCGCGATATGCCTGACAACGTGCAAGGGAGCATGAGAATGCAAAACAAGACTGACATGCTTCCTGCCTTAGGGACTCCAGTAATTTTGGAACGACATGATCCACGAAATGTTTGGAGAAGAACAGAAGACAGGATATAATCAAGTGTCACAGAATGTATTAGAGGAAATAAGTGCCATGGCAGGTCACGAAAGGTGGAGATCAGATCTTGGACCAGGTACAAAAGAGGTACAAAATGCACCATGAAGGACTCAGGTAGAAAGGAAACAGCACACGACACATTTAGTAGGTGAACCTTTTCATAGAGGAGATAGTGAGGACCCTGGAATGCCCTGTATACTCTTTTTTTAAAAAAAAATTTTATTGGAGTATAGTTGATTTACAATGTGTTAGTTTCAGGTGTACAGCAAAGTCAATCAGTTATACATATACATATATCTACTCTTTTTTAGATTCTTTTCCCATATAGGCCATTACAGAGTATTGAGGAGAGTCCCCTGTGCTATACAGTAGGACCTTCTTAGTTATCTATTTTATATAGTGGAATTGACATACACGCCCTGTATAGTCTAGTGGGATAGGAAAGTAGACGCTGCCCTATAAATATGGTCACTGTGGATGATAGTTGCAATGCTTAAGGCTTGATGCCTGTGGATCTGCCCACTGAAAAGTATGCTGATCACAAAGAATACCATTAATGAATGGTATTGAATGGTCCATCTTAAACATGAAAAAGCTGAGACAAGGAGATTTTATAAATGGGTTGATGCTGCTTATCTTTCTTCTAATTTTAAGTACCAAGACTATTAGTGAGGAATCAGGAGTCTTCCCTTAAATCTTGAAGGACATATTTTGTGGAACATTGGAGACCCAAAGAAAAGGCCGATTATGGGATGAACTCAAACCTTGTAATAAAATAAGAGCAATTTAATAAAAAGAAGTCACCTTAATTATAATTATAAGCTCAGGCTTAAGTAGATGCTAGGAGGGTATAAGAGCACCTGCCCCCCTGCATTAATTACAAGTAAGTGTGCACATCCATAGTCCACAGCTGGCACAAGGGAGACTTACTGTGCACCCTAAGATAAGCAAACAGGCAAAAATAATCACTCTGTCTAGCTCTAGTCCACAAAATCAGTGAGGCCTTGGGTCACCAATCCTGTAAATTGCTGACTGTATAAAGAAAATGGTTTTATCCCTGACTGTTGTAATATTGTTGTAATATTATATTATGACACTTGCAGATATGATAGATATGATACATATGATATAAGAAAACTATTGTTTTTCCATGATGAATAAACTAGGGGTAGCCTCAGTATCCTTGGCAATTTTTCTTTCTCACCTTTTGACTGGTTTCCACATTAGCATGCAGAGAGCTGAAAAATGAGTGTAGCTTCAACCTTACAACAATAATCATAAAGTTTCAAAAGTAGATAAACAGCAACCCTTCTGGAATGCACCAGAGAGCTGGCTCAAAATCTAAAGAGATAGAGGCACCAGCAGGGAGAAGATGGAATGCCAGCACTGCCCTACCAGGGCAAGATGCAGCCAGTAAGAAGAGCTCAGCTAAGGTGACTGGCAAATTGGTGGAGACCCTGCCAAGATAGAGTGAAGACCCTGGGGCCCCAGATACAGAGGGAGTCCACAACTTCTTGCGAAACTTTTCTACATGAATCCTACTAGGCACTCAGAGAAATGAGAGAATCCTAAGAGTCTCCTTTGTGTAGAACTGGGGGAGGAAAACAGTAGCCACTGAAGGAGAAGTGAAGAATTTCACCAGGATCCTTCTCCACTAACTCCCTTGTGGAACAAATTCCTTTATCTGTGTGTGGGGTGAGGGAGGGGAGTGGAGGAAGGGATAGATACATGAGGATCCAGGCCTAAAGCTGCAGTTGCAGGAGGGGCAGTGCACTGAGAAGTCTGAATAGCCTAGGATTTAAGAGAATGGTGTCTGCCCAAAACTAAGGCTTTTTCAGAACATCAGAGGTTGCACCCCCTACAATCCCCACAGCACACATACACTCATTGCCAGGTCAGCAGGTAACATGTAACTTATAGGCAAGAGATAGACCCTCTCTTAGGCAGAGCTCACCAGGAAGAACTGAAAGCTAGAGGGTGGGGAGGACATTGTAACAAAGCCCACTGGCAAACCAGCTCACACCCTAAACACAACGTATTTCTAGAGGAAGTTTAAAACTGTGGTGCCCCAAGGGTGGCCACAGCATAACAAACTTCAAACCAGCTCAATGCCTAATTAGATTAGCTCAACTCTACCAGAAATAAATGCATGCCCATTTGCAAGTGTGAAAAATGTTTACCTCAGTCTCTACAGTTCTAAAAGAGGTGTCTGGCTTTCAACAACAAAAACTGGAAAGCATACAAAAAGGCAAAACAAAACAACACTCTCAAGGAAGTAAGCAATCATCCAAACCAGACAGATACACCACAAGTCTTGGAACATCTGAAAAGGAATTTAATAACCATGATTAGTATGTTAAAGGCTCTAATGGGAAAAGTAGACAGCATGCAAGACCAGATGGTAATTTTAGCATAGAGAGGAAAACTTTTAATAAAAATCAAATGGAAATAATAGAAATGAAAACTACAACTTCATCAGAGATGAAGATTGCCTTTGAGGGGATTGTTAGTAGACTTCAGAAAGGTGAAGAAAATGTTAGTGAACTTGAGAAACCTATAGAAATTACCTAAACTGAAAGAACATCCAAGAGCTGTGGTACAATACCATACAGTCTAAATTTTGTGTAATTGAAAACACAGGAGAAGGAAGAACATGGCAGAAGAAACATTTGAAGAACTAAATAACTGTTGAATTGTTTTACTTGGGAAGCCAGCCCTTCTAAAGGCTGAATGTCCTTAAAAAACTTCTCTGCAGATACTCTAATTCATTTCCTAAATGCTGTTGTCTCTGTATATTCCTTTGACAAGTGATGAATAACAGAAAGACTAAACTGCAGATCTGCAGATCTAGTTTTTGTGTCAGCTACTTATCTTTTTTTTTTTTTTTTTAGCTACTTATCTTTCTTGATGCAGATCTTTTTATGGTGTTTGGGCCAAGGACAATAAATGTGAAAAATCTGTCTTAGATATAAAACAAATCAGATTATAAAATGTCTTAAAAAGTTGTACAGCAAAGAAACATGCTTAATATTTTTCAACCCAGTATTTCCTAAATCTGTTTGACCTTGTACCTCTTCTTTATACATAATATTCATTAAAATTGTATAAAATTAATGTTAAGATGAATCAACTTGGAGTAATTATACATGGGAGCTTGGTTGCTCTCTATTTTCCTTCTTTTTTCAGGTGTATTTTGGTTTTCTAAGGCCTTGTATGAACTGGCCCTTAGCTGTTTCTCAAATTGCATCTTCCTTTGGTCTGCATCTCACTCACTATATTTTAGTCACGGGCTTCTGTTGTCCCTTAAACATTCTAAGCTCATTTCCTCCTTAAGACCTTTACACTTTTTGTTATTTCTGTCCCCAAATGTTTTTCTGTCAGATATTTGTGTGACTTTCTCTCATTTTATTCGGGACTCTGGCAAACATCACCCATTCTGACAAATCCTCACTAGTAACCCTTTCTAAATTACCATCTCCCTGCATCATTCTTTATCCATTTATTGTGTTTCGTAGCATATTATTACCTACTGTTATACTTTGCATACATTTTTTTCTTACCTGACTGCTATAGAAGAATGTAGATTCTATAATGTCTGGAACTTTATTTTCTATCTTAATCACTACATCCCCAATGCCTAGAATGGTACCTGGTATCAATCTAGAATGACAAGCACCTATAAAAATGTTTGAAAGAGTGCAAGATTAATGAATCAGTCTGAACTGCCTCTATGGGGTCTGCATTCTTCTTTGATCCATCCCTAATTGGCCCAGCTAGCCTATGCCATATCAGAGGTGATACACTAATTAGGAAACATTCTCTGTCTCTTAGTCTTAATTGTTAAAAGATTAGTCATTACGGTGTAAAGAATCTTTGACTTCAACAACTATAATTTTATTGCTCTAATTCTTCTCTTTCTAATTGATCTTGCACTAATTTAGGCAATGTAGGGGCCTCTGAAAATGTGCTCCACTGATATCTTTCATAAAAGATCATATGAGCCTGATTTGAATGATGTTGTGTAGCTTTCCCTAATTTAAGGAAAGAAAACGTTATCTTACTTTGGGAGATTATATACTCCTTTTCAAAAAATGGATTGTGGTTATTCATTCTCAAATCCCCCTGGACTGAGCAGTGGGGTTAAATTTAGCCTGATATCTTGCAACAAAATGAAACTAACCGTAATGTTGCTATTAACTTGTGTTGCTTTTATAACTGCTACGTGTAAAGGCTGACCCTGTCAGTTCAGTGCACCAGCCAGCTTTTATAATAGTGTTTATTTATTTTTACTTGTTGACAGTTTGCTTTATTTATTTATTTATGGCTGTGTTGGGTCTTCGTTTCCATGAGAGGGTTTTCTCTAGTTGTGGCAAGCGGGGGCCACTCTTCATCGCGGTGCGCGGGCCTCTCACTATCGCGGCCTCTCTTGTTGCGGAGCACAGTCTCCAGATGCGCAGGCTCAGTAATTGTGGCTCACAGGCCCAGTTGCTCCGCAGCATGTGGGATCTTCCCAGACCAGGGCTCGAACCCGTGTCCCCTGCATTGGCAGGCAGATTCTCAACCACTGCACCACCAGGGAAGCCCACCAGACAGCTTTTTAAAAAACACACACACAAGTACCCAAACCTCATTTCCAGGGACTCTGATTTAAGTAGTGTGGGGATGAACTCAGGCATGGGCGTTTTTAGAGCTCTACCCATTGATTCTAATATGTAGCCAAGATGGTAGGCCAATGGTCTAGCTCATGGATAAATTACAGCATATATAAGGCAGTTGAAATCAGGGAAGATGCAATCAGGGCAGGCTGTAACTATGAGGACAAGCTGGAATAAGGAGAGGAAAGTTTCAGACAAGACCAGACAATAAAACAGCTGCTTATGTAGAGAGCACTGACACACTAGTCAATCACAGAATGCTTGGGGTTCTAGTTGTCCAGGACTGTGTGAGAAAACGAGTTCTCCTCAGGCCAGGAGAAAACCATAGGCTTCTATTCTTCATATTCTCAACACTCTCAGTTTTCACCTCTAATGGTTAAATGGCCCATATTCCAATGCCAGTCTTGGTTTCTGTGAGGGTGCTGGCATCTCCTCCTGCTTTGAAAAGCTCTCCAAGGCTGTTTTGACATGGAGTCTCATAGTATGTTCATGACTTCAGGGGCCCAACAGGCACACCCAAGGATGCTTCATCTTGTATATCTGCTGGTCCTCCAGGTTCCTCTATCTCTAGAGTTGGAGCAGAAGAGTAATTCAGGCTCAAGTTCCTGGCATCTTGGTCTGTTCTGATCTCTTAGTTGTCTCACCCTAAATCATCCTGACTGTAATTAAATAATTTTAAGCTACCAGTAGAAAAGCATTTTTGTACATTTAGAAGCTATGAAACTTTTTTTCTTTCTTTTCCTTTTCATCTAAGTCTAGTCTATCTATCTACCTACCCATCCATCCATCTCTCTATCTAATCTATATTTCTATATATAGATGTATACAGACATCCTGATATATGAAACATATAAGGAATCTATTGCCTTGTAAAGTATTCTTCCAAAAATGGAAGAATATTAAAGTACATATGGCAGAACAAAATATTAAAAGTTCTATATCAATTATGAGACTAGATAAAATGAACACATAATGAGCATCTGTGGCATAATAAAATTGTCTCTAATCTTTGTCCCTAGTTCCTGGTACAGAGCTTCAAAAATTCTTGGAATTGCCTGAGTGATGAGTGTCTTTGTTATGCTGATGAAGTGACTTGTCGGGGATGAGGGTGGGGGGTATACCTATCTGGCTTCTAGATGGGGGCTAGTCACCAGAAAGACCAACCATATGATTAAGGGTTTGAACTTTGGGCCAGCCTGACCTCTGAGGAGGGAGTGGAGATTGGTGATTGAATTCAAGTACCTGGCCAATGATTTACTTGATCTTGCCTAGGTAATGAACTCCCAATAAAACCTCTGAACTCAAGACTCAGAGAAGCTTGCTGGTTCATGGACATACCATGAACCAGGACAGTAATAGACAATGACCCTACAGGTACAGAAGCTCCTGTGCACAGACCTTACCATTTGCATTTCTTTATCTGGCTGTTTATTCTTATATTTTATAGTAAAATGGTAATTATAAGTATATTGCTTTTTTGAGTACAGAGTCTTTTTAGCAAAATATCAAATGTGAGAGGGTTGTGGGAAGCCCCTTTTTGTAGCTGGCTGGGTTGAAGTGCGGGGAGCTTGGAGACATCCAAGACTTGCAGCTGGCATCTAAAATAGGGGCATTCTTGTGAAGGATTTTGCTCTTAACCTGTGGGTCTGTCCAGTTAGTTACTGTCAGAATTGAATTGTTCATGTAAATACATACAAGTATTTACAAGAACACTTTGTCTTTCATTCATAGCCAATAACTTTAGATTCAACCATTATTATAATATATTAAAATATTTCTTTCCAAAACTAAGGACCATATTTAAATATTATAATAGTGACTGACACTGAAGTTACTGGCCATGAATGAAAGATTAAATGTTTGTGTAAATTCTTGTGTTTTATAGACAAATTTTCTATTAGGAATTTACATTCTGACACCAAATTCTCTGACACCAACTGGGTGTCCTGCAATTCATTTGTTTATTCCTTCCTGATTCAAAAGTAAAGTAATGTCTTGCATACGTTTAAGAAAGAGGAAGAAGTAAATCTCTTGAGCTTTTATGAATTATTTATCTTTTCTAAAACTTATGACCATTGAAAAACTAACTTATTTTAATGTTTTAAATATTTTCTTTTTACATTTTCTCTTATTTAAGCAGTTGAAAATTGTTGATTTTGCATTTAGATTTTTCACTTCTTATTGTCAAATTTCAGGGTAACATTTTATAATAAATAGCTCTATACTACTCTTTAAAGTAAAATATGTATAATAATATTAAAAAATTCGGAGAATTAAATTCAGTAAACATGAACTCTCATTCTCCTATTCATTATCTTCCTCTTAAATGTTCTTCTCTTTACTCTGGCTCCTGCACAAGAGAGATGTGGTACAGATGGAAAAATAATGCAAAGCCAGAGACAAAGAGAAAAGTTGTGACTCCAGGAGTGAACAAGCAAAGCTAACAATTACTGTTTTAAGTGAAATGATTATAAACTGGATATATTTTTAAAAAAGAAAAAAGGGAGCTAACAGCCCATTAAAAAAAATCACACATAAAAATGAGACAATAAAGGAGAAACATTATATTTATATTCATATATGTTTATCTATAGCTATAGATACACATATCTGTACTCCACAGTCGGTGTGTGTGTGTGTGTATAGATAGAGAGAAGGAAATGAAAATATTTGTCAATGAATTTGAGGACTAGAAACATTTTGAAATAGGCTCTTTCCCAAATTACAAAATTGGGCTTTTAGAATGATGAGTCAGCATAGTGTGGTTTTTAAGCGTGAGTTTTGAAATTACACATTTTGAACATTGGGGCTGTGTGAATCTGTGCAAGTTACATTTCTCTGCTGTAGTTAACTCATCTTTAAAAACTGGGGATATCGTGATCACTGGGGTGAGGATTACTGATACGTAAAACATCCAGCTCATCACCGGCACTTGTGAATGACAGTGAATTTGGCCCGGCTGATTCCAGACCTCACAGTCTATGGATACAAATGAGGATGTAAGAAGCCAGACTTTTGCAAATATTGCCATGGACTATGTGTTACATCCTTTCATTTTTGTAAGCATGAAAACAAAGGATGGAGTTTGTTTAAAATGATTTTTTTAAGCTGTTAACCTTTTTATCCCAAGCTCCATGCTTCTCCCTGAGGCTGAAACACATAGGTCCATGCTTTTCCAGGGCTGCACACCTGATGTTAATAATGTACTCTGTTGCATGATCACCATGAATAAAGGGAGCTCCTTTCTACTTCTGATTTTTCTCGGGGAATCGTGTCAAAATGGTGTAGGAGAGGCAGGAGGAAAACTCCCATTTCAATCCATGCAATGAAAGAACATTTAAAACTATTTAATTGGGTCTGGATTAAAGACATGACATTGTCTCCACCTATTTCTGTGGTTCAACCGTTCATCACCTATTTGTCTTTGAACCGAGCCTCTAGGAATTGGGGGCCCCTGAAGTAGGGATACAATGCTAAGCTGAATTTGAATGAGTAGTTGAAGCAGTATCTTCTGATGTTTCTTAAACTGTCAGGTAATATAACAAAGTCAATGAAAATATCCTCACAAATTGTCACTACCCATTCATTTCAGGAGAGATGCTTAGAGGAGTAATTATGTCTACTGATTTTATTTATTAAAATAATCAATTACTTCTTCAAATTATCATATTTCAAGAAAAACAAAATGTATGGCTCATGCTTTTAAAGTCAACTTTTTTCATAGTCTGACTTTGTGAAACATCTCAAAATTAAACAAAATGTTTCTTAGACTTGAGTCATTTTCCCCAATCCTGGAGTGAGTGTAAGTCTAGAATAGCTTATGCAGTTTAGTTTTCATGCATTTGCCAAGTTAAGTGAATCTTACTGTAAAGGTCAGTTAATATTAACTATTCTAAGAAGCAAGCTGAACAAATCTGGGTTCAGACCTCCTCTTAATTACTTTGCAGTTTATCCTCTTGACTGTGTTTAACTAAAAGCACCATGAGTGCTTGATGAGCAAAAAAATAAAACTCCCTTCCCTTGACTTAATCTTTCTGAAACTACTCTAACACCATGGTGTCACAGTTGGGCTTTTTTGGATAATCTTGCTGGTTATACAAAGTGTATCTTCTAGGCTGGGATCAACAGCTGCACACCTGCACATAACCTTCTAAAGCTTCATAGTCCCTTTCTGTCTGTAGTGAATGGAAGGCACCATCAGCTCTGGAAAGAAACAGCATGAAAAATATTGGCAATCCAAGCTCACCATGCAATTTAAATTTCAAAGTGCACAAGAGCTTTGGACGAGAATTTTATTTAATTATATTTTCCCCAAGAAGTATGCTTTGTAAAAAAAATCTGTACCATGTCTTCTGTTTTATTTATTTATGTAACAACAGTCTATGTTTACCTGAGTAAAAATCCTCTATTTGAAAATCAAAATGAATTGGAAGTCCCTCGGATGTCTCTCTTTATCTACAAGAGATTTCACTGTGGTTAGGTGGCAGAATATACTAGAAGTGTTGAGCTAAACTGACATAAAAATCTTGCTGTAAGTCTTGCACACCGACCACCTCACTTCTGGTTTCCGTTTCTTCAGTGTTATAATTTTTCTGACTTTTTGTAAACATATTACTCACAATAAAAAACAAAGACATAAATCAGGGCTACAAAATGAGGCAGGAGAGGCCAGGGGCACATTAATCACAAGTGGGGCAGGGTGATCTAGCAGAAAGTGTTTGAGAATCGATTAGATCTTGCCTCTGTCATATACCAGTGAAAAGCTTTAGGCAAGCGACATACATGCTTTTGTGGTCTCCTCTTCTGCTGATATGTAGATAAGAATACAGAAATAGAATACCTCTTTAGAATGCATAACTGAAACCTGCCTACCTCGCAGGGTGATTATGAGGATCAAAATATGTGAAAGGTTCTTGTATTGTAGTAAAGATACATAAGGACATTGAGAAAAAAAAGGTAGTCTGACTCAGAACCCCACTTCTAGCCACTGCTGAGACTGCCTCTCACAAATGTATACAAATGCACCTGGGCCAGAATCAATGTGGAATGCTTACTGTCTTTATTCTTTCCCTCCAGAGTGTTTATATTTGTGGCCATAATTAGTCCTGGGAGCTTTAAGAATTAATAGAAGATTACTGTGGTCCCCATTGACCCAGACCCAGCTCAATTCTGACTCTATTTTCCATCTAAGGTGCTTTCATGTTGCCCTAGTGTAGAAAGTCATGCAAGAAAAAGAGTTCATCTACTAATTCCCATTAAATTGTCAAGAGATCACTTTCCAAAAAAATTTACATTTTAAGTAAGAGGATATAGGGTGAGGGAAACGGTAAGCCCAAGGAAAATAATTACAAATGCAATTTCAATGTCTCCTTGAATTCTTTGGGAGGAGATGAAGAGCTTCTAAACATCCTTGAAACCAGAGCATTTTAAGCGATCATCCACGCTTCTCTAGGAGAGCCACCGGGTAGCTGGGTAATGTTTGTGAGTGGAATGGCCTCTTGCATTATGGTCGCTGGATCATTCAGGCCATCGTGTATTTACTTTTTAGGGTGAAGTAAAAAACAGAGGCACAAACCCGCATAATTTTTTAAATGGTGTTTGTTCCCCCTCTCTGTGTTACAAGTATCTCAAGTTACAAGTAATATAAAAAACTTCTTTCTGTAAAAGCCTGAGAGTTCTGAAGGCTGCAGTCCTCTTTATATAGACCAGAAACCTGAGAATTTATGTAATGGGTCAGAATCACACCATTACTAGTATTGCTTGTCTCTGAGTTGGGTATAGAGGGATATACGGTAGTAAAGACACTATTTTCCACTTTGATGACAATCCTAAAGACTAAGCTATAGACCCTTATTAAACTTTATTTTTGTTTTAGTTTATTATTTTTCCCTTCCCAGCCAAACTTTTTTTTTCAGCTTTATTATTTTGTTTTTAAAAAACTTTAACAGCTTTATTGCAGTATAACTGGTATACAAAGACTTGCACATACTTAATGTGTACAATTTGATGAGTTCAGACTTATGCAAATGCCTGTGATACTGTGTTTGTTTGTTTTTAATCCATTCTGTCAATGTCTACTTTTGGATTGCAGTTTTTAATCCCTTTACATTAATGTAATTACCAATAAGGCAGGATTAATGTCTGCCACTTTGCTGTGTGTTTTCTATATTTCTTATGTCTTTCCTGAGCTTTAAATCCTGTATTTTGTGATGTATGGGTCAAATTCATTTATATATCCCATAGAAAATATAAACATGTCCAAAACCGAATCTATATCGACCTCTATTACATTATTTCTTTTGTGTTTTCTATCTCAAGGAAGACTAACATCCATTCAAGTGTATGAAAAATAAAATTGTCACTGGTTACGTTTCCATTTTCACTCACCCCATCCAGTGACTTGCAAATACCTACAGATACTACCTCCCCAAGTGAGTCCAGACCACCAGAGCAGGCATACTCATAGGTGTCTCTGCTCCATTCTTCTCTCTCTACGTCCTAGTATCCATTCTGTAGCTAGATAGATATTTCTAAATAAAGTAAATATGGTCATGTTAACTTAAAAATGTGAGTGGTTCCCACTGCTCTCAGTTTTATAGTCCTTACTGTGCTTTACAAGACCCTGCCTGACTTAGGTCCTTCTTGCATCTCTACTGCCATCTCTCACACCTTAAACACCTGGCCCCTGTCAAACCAAACTTCCTTCCACCATCTGACCTTAATCTGCTCTCACCTATGGCTTTCTGTTAGTAACACATTTCTTTCCATCCTCTTTTTCTGTAGTTAGCTCTTATCAATGCTTAAGATTTCTATCTGATAATTACTCTGTACCAAAAAAAAAAAGAAAAGAAAAGAAAAACGTCCTTTGTACCTCTATTTGAGTTATCTTCTTCTAATGTTTACTTCCACAAATCCTATACTCATCTTACATAACTAACATCACTATTTTTGAAATCTATTTCTTTTCTCTAGTCCTCAAATAATCTCAAATTCCATGAAAACAGGGACTTTAAAATTTTTGTTTCTTAATATATCCTATAGTACCTTCCCCAAGACCTACTGGTTACCAAATAAATATTTATTGAATAAATGAATGGATAGCTCAGTTTTCCTTAGTATGCCATTTTGAACCAATCATCCATAAATTGTTGAACTTCAAAAAAATTATTTTTAGGTGATGTCTCATTCAGACAACATAGGTGGGATTAAATGCATAAACCAGAGATAATCTAAAAGTAATTTTTCTATTTTTATAAAAACCTATTACATCTCTTATCTCCCAAACTTTGAAACTCAAGAGTCTTATCTCAAAATTTAAAAGCCATTTCAACATGAAATAAGAATTGCCAATTGCACTACTATTCTAGGAGTTTCCTTCCTCTAATTCTATTATAACTTTATTAAAATGTGGGTTCCCAGTAAGCCATATGAGAAGACATCATTTTTACAGGTACATAAGCAACTGTATTTTCCTTGCAATTATTGTTGCAATTATTGTTCCAATGACAAAAAATTAGACCAAAGTCTTCAATGTTCATTGTAATGTAAAGCTTATCAAGCCCCTTTCCTGGGAGGCTGGAGACCATTATTCATATATTGTGTGGATCATTCTCCTTAAATGCATTAGACTACACTTTTCCAGAGTGAAACACATGTAACCTTCAGAAGCAAAATCTTGAAAGACTTGGCCTTCAATAACCTGTCAACTCACTTTTGAGACGTATATTTTTGATTATTTGTAATTAGAAAAAATCTTTCTGAAAGTGTTATCTGAGAACTACCTGAAAAATCACTTGGCAGGTTTGTTTAAAATTCTATAACTTTAAGTTTAAAAGTTTTTTTGCCTTGTTTTCTAGGAAAATACAACTTCCTACTAATTTGGTTTTATAAAAATAAACAGCATATTTAATATACTTTATTTTTTCTATATGACTTTATTTGTGGTATATATGAATACGAGCAGATATAGGCATGTTATAATAACATGAAATGATACAGAACAATTTTAAATGATGTAATAATGTGTATTTATAGTTGTTTGTATAGTGCTCAAGCTTTTAGACCTTTTTTTAGTTCATTGAGTTTGAAATTTTACTATTTCTGCTATGCACTAGAAGGACATAAAGTACCTTTGGGAGAAACTGCAAAAGAAAATATTACTCCCTATAAAAGTGTGAATACCTGTGTGGCCTCTCAGGTGTAGGAAATACATTTATTATGGATTAGTCTTTCCCCAAAGGGAGGTGGGCTATGGAAATAACAGAGGAGAATCGAAAATAACTGGCAGTAACAATGGATGGCTATTTGTTTTATGGTAGTTCTGAAAACTGACTGCCTTCTCAGTTTATAATAAGAGGACACATTCTGAAAAAAGGCTAGATGCCCTGGCATTTACTCCTTTCCACTGATCAAAACGTAAAATAAATAGAATACCAAGGATGGGTATTTTTTTCTCTGTCTCCTTCTGTTGGAACAATGCAGAGACTAAATTTTCTATAATACAGGAGTTAGGTCTTCCGAGTCTGTTATAAAGACTAAGACTTTCTTATTGCTGCCAAAATTAAAATAATAAAGTTATTTATCAAATACAATGTGTCAGGTCTTGTTACCTGCACATTATACATAAAATGCTGCTTAATCTTCACAATAAACCTGCAAGATAAGTTCATATTACTATCTTCAAATGAAGAAAATAAGACTCAGGTTGTATCACTGGCTTCAAGCCTTTAACCAAATAAATTACAGTTCAAGTGCTCAACTTTGACCTGTCTGACTCTAATATCCGTGTTACTTAAAATTATTACCAAAAATATTTTCTCAAAAATTTTCAACACTAAATTCTGTGCCAATGAAGAATGTCTGTATATGTCTGTCAAGGTAAAAGAGTGGCTCAAAGATAATTCCCAATGTTTTGAAGTTTACAGTGTGTTATAAATAAGCCAGACTGAAAACAGAAGATTAACCAGCTATTGTATAAAAAGTAGTAGCCTGTGGAACTGAATAACTTAGATTTTAATCCAGTCACAACACTTTGTTTGCTTTGAAAGTGCAAAGGATGAGTTTATGAACCCTAGCATTCTCTTTAGGACTATCACATTACAATTCTAGATTATACAAATATACAGCAGAATCTTGCTAAAACTATCCCCTCCATTTTATGTGGCTTTTTATTTTGTCATTGTCTTAACTGAATTTTAACTGTTTCACATTTATATTAATTTATTCTGTTTACACTATTCTTTGGAACATCAGGTAGGAGCAAGCTTAGCCATCAATCTCTATGCAAATAAAACTATCACACTGACAGAAATTCTCTCCTTTGATCAAACTTTGGTTCGGTTCCTCTGAGCTCTCTGCTCCACTAGGCCCAACCTCAGGTTTCAGTCTCTGTCCCTGTAGAGTCCAGTTTTAGCAAAAATCCTGTCAAGTCACTTTAGAGAGAATCCCTACTCTTGATGTCTGATCATCCCGGATTCTTGACCAAATTCCTCATTCCCCACCATCCCCGAGGTGATGTCTGATCAGTCTAGCCTGCCTGCAGTAAGAATCCTGTTAGGACAGTTTAGCAAGAATTAGCCTACCCTTTTGGTAATTTTCCATCCCCCCAAATATACCTTCTGCTATAAGTCCCCACTTTTCCTTGCTGTATTTGGAGTTGAGCCCCATCTCTCTCCCCTAGTGCAAAACCCCCATTGTAGTAGTCCCTTTGAATGAAGTCTTCTTTACTATGTTTCCCAACTGTCAGAATAAATTTTTTTTTCTTCAAAACATCTCATTAGCTTTATCACAAACTTACTAAAGAGAAATCAACATAGTTCATAAAAATCTCTTTAGGATTCAGACAGGTGCTAATTAATCCTTTATCATTCTGAATTTTATTAGCAACCTGGTTTTTAAGATGAACGGCACAAAACGATTTTATTATGAGACTAAGTGAGAATTTGACAGGAAAACCATGTTTCCCACTGAAGTAACAGCAACAACAACAACAAAAAAGAACTTACTTTTGGATAGCAAGCCAATTAATGTTCGCTTTTGAAAATCTACATCAGACAAAGAATGACAGTAATAACTTGAAGAGTCCTCTTTAAGTTATTCAAATGTAATGTAATCATTGCTAGTGAGGGAAGGTGTAAAAACACCTTTTGCTATTTGAACAAGGTGGCCTCTTACACAGGTGTGCAAAGTTAGTCTCTAAGGGAAAAGAGGGTGTTTGTTTGGGAAAAGGACTTCAAACTAAGAAAGAGATTGTGACCTCTACCTTTTTTCCTTTGATGAGTTTCTCATTGAAGTCATGCATAGGGTTTACCAAAACCTCTGGTTCCACTTTACATCTTTATCCAGACATTGCCCAGGCAGAAAGCAAGTACTGTAATAGGGAGAACTAGTCTTCTTTAGTGACTCTGTAGCCGTTTTAGAAACATCAATAGTAGAGTGACAAGGCACTAAAATTTAGAGACATACAGGCGGGACTTCTTTTGGCTAAGGCTGTGGTAGCACATTTTCAAGGGATGAGGTTAGTGGTCTATATGTCTATCTCCATCTCTATCTCTGTGTGTATCTGAAATCTGTGTATAATATAGTACATTTCAGAAGGGGTTTAAGTGATTAATTAAAAAATAAAATTAAAATGTTATCACCGGATAGTGAGTTACAAGTAATATTTTTGCTGCATTTTATTTATTACATTTCCCAAATTGTCTTCAGTGAAGGTATATGGCCTTTTAAGTATATGATTGGTCAAGCAAAAGAAAAAGAGATTATACAATATTTAAACAACAGAATTAGCTAACTTGGTCAAAAAGCTATCACACCCAATGGTTGAATCATACATGTTCTTTTTAATCACTCATGAAACCTGACAAAAGATATTCTATAAACAAATTTTGCCAAATGTCAATTGATTTCTCTCAGTAACAACCAGTAAAATTAGGCTAAATTCTATAACAGAAAGATAATACCATACCTCTGGATGATTCATAAATTCAAAAAATCATGAAATTAGAACAAATCTAGAGCTAGGTTTTATATATATATATATATATATATATATATATATTTAAATAGACAATACAAAACATAAAAACTCATGGTATGCAGCTAAAACAGTACTCAGAGAGAAATTTATGGTATCAACTGCATATTATCAAAGGAGAAATACTGATAATCAATGAACTAAGCATGCAATTTAAGAAATGTGAAAAAGAAAGTTATAGGTTAGAAACAATACAACAAAAATCAGTAAGGACATAAAACTTGGTTAGGAATAAACTAACATATTAACAAATGTTTGTTGAGAGCCCAATATTAGAATGAAAAAAACAACATATATAATAAACTGACCCCATCAATTTTAACTGATAAATATGAAATTTTGATGAAATAGAGAAGTTTCTAGAGCAGATGATTTTTAAGAAGAATAAGATCTCTTGCCACTGATGGTTGTACTAGTGAGGTATATCAAATATTTGAGGAATAATATAGAATCAAATCATTAAATAAAGTATGAAAGATTAGAAAGAAGAAACAGTCTTTCTTTAAATATGACATAATTGTCAGTATAGAAAATCCAAAGGAATCTTAGACAGTTTATTAAAATAATAATAATTTTTAGAAAGACTAGTGAAAATAAATCAATATAAGTATGTATTTTTATAAAGCAACAAAAATATTTTTATAAGATTCCATTTATGAGAGTATTAAAAATATAGTGTGTATTTTAAAATTACAAAAACTAAACTTTATTAAAAGATGCTAAGAAGACCTATTCTAAATAAATAAGAGGATATACTAGGTTCATGGTTTGAAAGGTTATATAAATGAGTTTCAAATTTCCCCAAATGTTTCTATATGCAATGCAATCAAAATCCAATAGGATTTCAGTGTAATTTGAAAGCTAAATATGTAAAAATATATTAAGTATAAACAGTCATGAATAATCAAGGTCCTCTTGAGGAATGATAACAAGGTGAGAGGGGTTGCTTTATCACATATTTATATAATATAAAGCAATGACAATTATGATAATATGGTAATGAAAAGTTAATAGTAAAACAATGAAAGAGAATAAAAAGCCAATAAATTAATTAATGTGAACACTTAATTTAGGACTAAGAAGTTCTGTTTATCAAAGACTGTGATAAAGAGAATGAAAGAACAACATGAAATTGGAAATATTATATTTTCATTTGATATCTCTTACAAAAGGACTGATATTCAAAATATACAGAGATTCTCAATCTATAAGGAAAAGACAAGAAACATAATTTTAAATGTGCAAAATAAAATAAGGATATCACAGTTGAGAGAACAATAAAATGATGATACATTTTGTAAAGAGATGCCAACTCTTTCGTAAACTGAAAAATGTGAAATAAAACCACAATTACATAATCAATAAACTCTCACCAGATGGGCCATAGCTGGTCTGACATAATTAGAACAGGCCCTTCCTCAAACACATAGCCAGTTCTCTCCTCATAATAACCTGTAAGATTTTAAAGCTGTGAGGGTGCAAACCTCAAGAGTTAAGTGAAAACCCCCAAAAAAAGGCAGTAAAGAATGTCCTGCAATCTTTGGGGCTTAGGGGACAGACACCTGCCAGGCTCTCAATAAAAAATTCATGAGGGCCACATACGAAGACTAGAAACAAACTAGAAATAGACTGAGTAGTAGTGATAACTGTAACCCAGCCCAGATCCAGCTTGGTTTCTAATTGTGTCCTGGTGATCAGCTTCTTATCCTCTCTGCTTAACAAAGGAAAGGGGACCATTCGGGAGAAAATAAAATAATCTACAGTCTTTTATATACACTGTAGGTTTAAAATAAAAAGTATCAATGACCATACATGTGAAGAGGCAAGAGAATGTGACCAATAATCAAAAGAGAAAAGAAAGAGACAAAAGTAGTAAGCCTACAGATGATTCTAATATTGGAGTTATGGCAAGATATCTAAAATAATTAAAATCATGATTTTAAATACTTTAAAAAACAGAGGAAATGAAATAAATAAATAAGGAATAACTGTGATATGGAAGTGGGCTTTTAAGGAAGAAACAAACAGATATTCTAGAACCAAAAAGATACAAACAACTAAAAGTGAGACCTCACTGGATGCATTAAACAGCAGACTGAACACAGCAGTTACCTTTCAGGGACAGGGCTTGTTTGTGAGTGAGCTGAACCTGGGACATGGAGATCTGGCTCTCAACATGAAGTTCTTCTCAGACCATCAAGTTAATGTAACAGCAAACGTTCTGGAATTTTCTCCTTGATGAAAATGTCCAGTTAGACCTGCCAGATTTGAAACCGTATTTGCTGTATCTTAGGGCAAAAAGGAAATACAGTGAACAAGAAGAGCTGTATGTTGTATTATCAGATAAACCATTGTTGAAATCCTGTTTTTGCCATTGACCACCTCTGTGACCTTGGTTAAATTCCTTAATCTCCCTGAGCCTGTTATTTAACCTGTGAAAATAAGATAATAATAGATTCCCCTCAAAATCTGAGGGAGAAATAAAATTATCAACAAGAAGTTTATGCTGACCAGGTGTCTAGCAGATGATCAATCATTGCTAATTCCATTAATTTTCATTATGGATAAATTTAAAACAACTAAGCATTTCTCCAAGTCACACAGCCTAATGTTGTTTAATAAATGTTATTTATTGAGGGCTTCCCTGGTGGCGCAGTGGTTGAGAGTCCGCCTGCCGATGCAGGGGACACGGGTTCGTGCCCCGGTCCGGGAGGATCCCACATGCCACGGAGCGGCTGGGCCCGTGAGCCATGGCTGCTGAGCCTGCGCGTCTGGAGCCTGTGCTCCACAACAGGAGAGGCCACAACAGTGAGAGGCCCGCGTACCAAAAAAAAAAAAAAAAAAGGTTATTTATTGAGAGGTTCATCTAAGGTAATAACTGCTTCGTAATAGTTGCTTAATAATAGTCCTGGAACCTTGCCTATTCTGTTCAATTTTGGGCTTTCTTAGGAGAGAATAGGACAAAAACTTCTTGAGTACAAATTCATTTTTAGTTTTTTCGGTATATGTCTATTAAGAAGATATTACAGAGTTTGATATATTGTTTGCAAAGCTTTTTATGGTTTTTAGGATAAAAAATTATTGCTAATTTTCGGGGGATAATCATTTTTCTTTCAAAATGTGGTTACCAATCACAAATCATAAAGTTGTTTCTGGTAACAAATGTATCAGGATAGTATGTGCTTGAAGGGAATTATATACACAATATGGATTTTTTTCCCTCTTCTCCAGGATATGGTTTTGCAAGTTGCAACAAACCTCTATAGAACTGAGTTTAGGCAAAGTCTATCTCTATTAAATTGAAATGATATAGAATTATTTTCAGCTGGTCAAGCTATTTCAGTACACAAAACAGCATTTCCAAGTGAAAAGAAGTAGTAAATGAGCACCTTGGAAATGTTCGTAAACACAATCAACAATTCATTATGATATCAAGTATCTCAAAGTAGGCAGGATCAAAAATAGACACAGTAGGTAATTATAGCAGTGAGCATCAGCTTGTTAAGTCCAAACTTATCTTCCCTGATGCCAATATCCTTCCTGCTGTTTTTATCAAGAGTAAGTAAAAAACTTCATCCTTTCCTTTCTTCCTTTTCCTTCTAATTGGATTATCAGTCAGAGGATGCTGCCAAGGAAAAGAGAAAATGTTTGTTTATTTCCACATTCACATTCTTTACAGTCCTTTTGTATCTTGACAAGAATCATGAAGGGGAAGAAAACAATTCTAATTCATCATGAGAATATAATTCTATGTCACATTTTACATATTTTTATAAATTGAGCTTTGTCTGGAATTGATTTTGAAATGTTTGTGTCTACACTGAGTTTCTCAACTGGTTTTGGTGTTTTCTGTTTGCTTTTTTGTTTGCTTTTTATGAGGGTTGAAAGGGAGCAGGGCTTATGTGTGTTCAGATATTTAAAGAGAATATTCTTTCTAAAATTCCACCCTGGATTATTATGAAGTGAGTCAAATCCTTGTTCTTATCTTAGCTAGGTCTATTTTTCCTATCATCCCATGCGTTCACATACTGGTTATCTTGGTTCCTTTTGTTGGACTAAGAACTTTCCATTGCTGGTTTCTCTACTCTGGAGATAAATAAGATATATCTATGTATGCCTCTGCCTAGGCTGAAAATGAGCAATTTAGTGAGAAATTTTACCCATTTGCTTAGAAATCTACAAAGTTAAAAAAAAAAACTTCTTTTCCTTTTGTAAGACAGGGTTTATTTCTCTTTCTTTTTTGTTTACAGGCATTTCATTTTTTCTTGCTTTTATACAATGGTCATAACTTTCAATATAATGTTGAATAGAAATGGAGAGGGAAAACATACTCGCCTCGTTTCTGAACCACAGGATTTTTGTAAATTCCCTTTACACACTGAGAAAATTCCCTTCTATTGCTAGCTTGTAGAGAGTTTTTAACAGAAAGTAGTTTTTAATTTTGTTGTTCCTTTTACTATAACTATTAAGATAGTCATATGTTTGTGTTTTAATTTGTTAATAATTTATCTGTTGCTGCAAAACAATATTACCACACATTTAGCAACTTAAAACAACACACATAACTTTAAGTTTCTGGTTTGGCATGTAGGGAGCTCAGAAGTCATCACTCCAGCCTAACAAGTAAAAAACTGAATGAACTGAAAAATCAGCAGCTCTTCTAAGATCTGTCAGAGACTTGAGGCCAGAGGGCAAATCATTGCCCCCAAAATTGGAGAGACAGACAGGCAGACACAGAGAACCCCTACATGAGCAGAAACTGCTGAACAGAAACTTGTGTGAGAACCCCTCCCCAGGTAGGAAGACTACATTGTAATTAAAGTATGGCTGGGGGCTCAGTGTGGACAAGTCTGAAAATGAAAACCTCCAGGGGAGCCAGTCACAGGAGGAGCCCTGCATTTTTGTGAGCTTTATCTCTGGGAACTGTACCAGAAGCCAGAGGACAAAAACACCTTACTTATAAGGAGCAAATAAAACAGTTACTTCTGATTTCTCAGAAACCATGCAAGCAAGAAGAAAGTGGAATGAAATGTTTAAAGTGCTGAGAGAAGAAAATCACCAACTTAGAATTCTGTACCCTGTGAAATTACCTTTCAAAAGTGAAGGAGAAATAAAAGCTTTCTCAGATAAACAAAAACTGAGAAAATTTGTTGCCAGTGATCTGCTCTGTAAGAAATGTAAAACAAGTTCTTGAGAGAGAAGAAAAATGACATAGGTCAGAAACTCAGGTCTACATAAAGAAAGAAAGAGCACTGGAGAAAGAATAAGTAAAGGTAAAATAAAAACTTTTGCTTGTCTTATTCTTAATTGATCTAAGATAACAGTTTCTTAAGAAGAATAATTGCAACAATCTATGCAGTTATATATATATAATACATATATATATACTTAAGTATAAATAAAATGAATGACATCGATAAAAGGACGAGAGAGGAATTAGGAACACTTTGTTACTATAAGGCATTTGTACAATTTATGAAGTGTTAATAGGGTTATTTGAAAGTAGACTTGAGTTAGTTGTAAAATACACTGCAAACTCTAGGGCAACCACTGAAAAATGTAAAAATAAGAAGTATAATTTGTATGGAATTACGAAAGGAAAGGAAATAGAATCATAGAAAATACCCAGTTAAAACCATAAAAGGCAGAAAAAGAGTGGAAGACAAAAATAGGAAGAAAGAACAAGGGCAACAGATAAAAAAGAGTAACAAATATGATGGATATCAATCCAACTATATCAGCAGTCACTTTAAATGTCAAATCTAAAGACACCAATTAAAAAACAGAGATTAATCAACTGGATTAAAAAAAAAAAGACCAGAGCCAACTATTTGTTATCTACAAAATACCACATTAAATATAAAGACACATATAGATTAAAAGTAAATGGATGGGGAAAGAGATACCATGCTAACACTAATCGAAAGAAAGCAACAGTAGCTGTATTAATTTCTTCAGAGCAAGGAAAGTTATTAGGGATAAAGAGGGAGGTTATGTAATGGTAAAGGGGTCAGTTCTCCAAGAAGACTAGCAATTGTTATTGTGTGTGCACCTAACAGGAAAGTGTCCAAATATGTGAGACCAATAGATAGATAGATAAAGGAAAACTAGATGAATCCAGTATTACAGTTGGAGACTACGACAGCCCTCTGAGAAACGGACAGTCCAGTACACAGAAAATCAGAACATTCTTCTCACTCTCACAGGGAACATTCACCAAAATAGGCCACATCCTGGGCCAAAAAATACACCTTAACAACTTTGCAAGAATAGAAATCATACATTGTCTGCTCTCAGACTATAATAGGATTAAACTAGAAATCAATAGCAGAAAGATAGCTAGAAAACTCTCAAATACTTGGAGACAAAACAGTATATTTCTAAGTAACACAAAGGTTACAGAAAAAGTCTCAATGAAATTAAAAAAAATTTTTTTTGAACTAAAACAAAAGGAAAACACAACTTCTCAAAGTTTGAAGAATGCAATGAAAGCAGTTTCATATCTTTTTTTCCAGATGTCTAGTCATTTACTCTCAGCAATTCCTATAGTTGTTAATTTTTCATGGGGAGAAGCAGAAGTCTCCACAATGTGTTCAGTTATTTCCAATATAATCTCATTTAATTTGTTTGCCTTGATATTTTCTGATTTGTTTGATTTGTTTTCCTCTAAATTTCTGCTTAAAAGTCTTTTCAAAAGGCAGTCATGTTTAGCAGAAAATATAGAACACAGAATTTAGATTCAAAACAGCATTTGCAAACAGCTACCTATGTGATCCACTTAAATTATTTAACTAAATTGTTTCCCACTTTTTTCACCTACAAAATAAGAGTACTTACATCCCTCCTGCAGATTTGCTGGATAGATTAGAAATAATATTTTTAAATATCTGGGGCTCAATAATAAATGATAGCTATTATCATTTACAAATTTTAACCAGTATTATGTATTTCTTCATTCAGTGTTGAATTTTGTGATGATGAAATAATGCAGCTTCTATATATATATATATATATATATATATATATATATGTGAAATTTCAATTAAAGCAAATTTTATAAGCTTAATATAGAGGGAAAAAGTGCTTGTTACCATAAGATCTTAGAGAAAACATGGTAAGCCACTAATTATTTTCAACATTATAATAACAAAAAACTTAAAATAACCAAAATACTTATATCTAAGTATAAATTATTAGGGGCAAAGCACATACTCGAGAATAGGACAATGTAATTGACCGGGCATTATGGTCTTCTTTCAGTTTTATCAATGAAGAAAGCTGTTTTAACGATCATCATGATGAGAGAGTTGGTTTTGCTTATTAAAAAATAGTATTTTCTCTTTCTCCTTCCCCTACTGAAGTTGAGATGACGAAGTTAATGAACAGCATATTGTGTCGGTGCACTGTTAGTGTAAATTGGTTATGTTCCCAAGCCTGTTTATGCTCTGTATTTATTATTATATATAATTGTACACTTAGTGTATAAATTAATGAGATATGAATGTGAAGAGGGATATTTGTATTTAAAACTACATTGAGTGCTTTGTAAACACTATCAAGGTGAAACAAACATTTTTAAGAACATATTTTACTTTAGAATTATTTTTTATTGGAGTATAGTTGATTTACAATGTTATTGTTAGCTTCAGGTATACAGCAAAATGAATTAGTTATACATATACATATATCCACTCTTTTTTAGGTTCTTTTCCCATATAGGCCATTACAGAGTACTGAGTAGAGTTCCCTGTGCTATCCAGTAGGTGCTTATTAGCTGCCTATTTTATATATATAGTAGTGTGTATATGTCAATCCCAATCTCCCAGTTTATCCTCCCCCACCCATAACCCCCTAAGAACCATAAGTTTGAAACAGACATATTTTTGATGGAATTCCAGGCCAGAATGAGGAATTAGTATGGAGGGAAATCATTAAAAATAAAGGAATTTTTTCTTTACCTAAATTGCTATAAGTACTTTTAAATTCTCATTCTTCTTTTAAAAATCAGAAATATTTTGGTTGATACACTGTGGCTGTGTTTTATTTAGTAAAATCACACAGCACTTTTTTCAACAAACCCGTACTCAAAAGAAAATTCTTGGCCCTAAAGCAAAAATAAAGAATAAATATACAATCTTATGTCCTAAATTCAAATCAGATTTCTTAGCTCTAAATTTTTTAATTCTCACTTTAACTGAGCTTTTTAAAAAAGCAATCACCTACTCATTCTCACTACATCAGATAGATGTTTTATACTGCAATGCTAATGAAACATGCAGCATAATTCTCTGCCCTCTTTCATGTCTTACCCATGGTTAGAGAGGTAAGGTTAGGGAGGTCTACCTCCCTAACCTTCAACCCCCTCTTTTATTGATGATGTTCAATAAATAATAAGTAAAATGATAACTGCTTGTAAGGTGTCAGTCTCTTGAGTTGAGGTGAAAATAATTGTGAACATCCATTGTCCAATCCAAGTAAGGCTCTTGGAGTGATAGGTGTCATGACCAGTGAGCACCCAGGGCTCTCAAATGCTATTCTAAGCATTAGAATAAATGCTAAAAGACAAAGCAAGTGATTCACACTCCAGAAAGGATTTGGACAAAACAGATCAATGATTATAATTGTATAAACTTGGAGATTGAAAAATACATAGGCAGGACCCTCTCATTCTAGTTAGGATTCAAGGGAGATTTCAAATCAGAATTGACATTTAATATTATTTTAGGACAAATGATTTAAATACATGGAATATTAGGTATAAAGGCACAGAAACAAGAGAGAAACAAGACAAAGAAGAAAGAGCTAGACAGAGAGTTAGAGAGAAAAAGCACATATTCAAGGAATGAAAAGTAGTTTAGAAAAGTTTATCATAGACTATTTATCAAAGTGGCATCAGAAGCTAGATCATGAATCGCATGACCTAGATTTTTAAAATTATCCTAAAGATAAACATCCCTCTAAAAGTTTCAGTAAAGCAATGAGATGATAAATTTTTGTTTGACAAAGATCACTTTATTCAGTAATTACAGGCTATAAGATTATGGTGTTACAATGATATGTTAGATACTCATTCCAGCTTTGATTGTTCTGGTTAAACACCCTTCATTATGTTTTTTGTGTGTACATGTGTGTATGTGTTTATAATGAAGTCGTGAAAGACACCCTGAGCCTTGGGTCATTGGAAAAGCTTTTTTTTCTCTCCAAACTTACAAGTAATTCAAAGAAAATCCTTTGTTTTTTTCTGAAAACAAACATTTTAAAGGTAAAAAGGGAGGAATCAGGAAGATAAAAACAATGAATAGCTTGTTTGATTCATGTGTTTATGCAACAGATATATTTGAGTGCTTACTATATGTCAGGCACTTTAATAGATAGTAGGGATTTAGAAGTAAACGAAAGACAAATATTCCTGCTTTACCAAGATTCCTCAGTTCCTCGCTTCATCTGGTTAATATACACCTGCCTGCACAATCCACTTCTACTCAGAAAAAAAAATCTTTTCACACATGGAAAATACACACTAAAAGTTTTAGTATATCATGATTCTGTGGCATGCATTAGAAAATTTTACTTAAACTCACATTTCTGAACATCGTACAAGATACTACCTTGCACTTCATTCTGGAAAATCTCTTCAAGGATATTTGTCTAGCCTGTATAGCCTTGAAAGACAGAGGTAACAACTCCCTCCAAGCAAAGGAGAGGTTTGTTTACAGTCTTGAAAGGAGAATGCCTCCTTCCAAAGCAAACAACAGAAATGCTTAATGCCCTGCAATAAGAAGTAGGGGTTTCCAAATCTCATTTTTTTGCTGAAATGCAATCAATTGCGTACACAGGTGTCACCTGGCCCTCTTCACAGCACCCTGTGGAAATTGGATTTCAGGGAACTAGAGTGAAGTGTTGAGGCTCTGGCTCTTGCTGCGAGTAATAAACTGTTCTTGGTCTCTGACCAAGAGCCTCATGTCCAGCAGCGTTCAAGAAACTGAAGCAGCCTAAATTATTACCTTGTAAGCAGGGTAAACTCTCAGACTCATCACAGTTCTTGATAATAAGTATCTCTTTTTCTATAGTTCACAATGAAATCTCATCAAGGTCACAAGTAGAAAATATCTAGAGATGATAATGCAATGATTTTAAGTTCTTGAAATTTATATCAAAAAATTATAAAACTGTACTGACAGACATAAAATGAGACTCAAATAAATGGAAAGCTATACCTTGTCCATAGAGGGAGAAAGATTCAACATTGTAAAGATGTCATTTGTGCCCAAATTAACCTTTTAATTAATTGCATACCAATTAAAATTTCTAATAAGCCACATTATGGAAATCCTGTTGGGAAGCTGGTGGGATTGGGGTGGAGCAGAAGTAGAGCCGGATGGAAGTGACACACCAGTTTGTACACCCGCTATATTTAATACTGCATGGAAAATGTTTTCATAAGTAACATGTATTGCTTTCTCTAACGTTAAAGATAAATCTAATGCCTAGAAATGGTTTAACACAACTACATATAGTAATAGTAAGGAAGAAATTATGATGTACTTCGGGGTACAAAATTAGAATCTGGGGTGAATTATACAGTTAGGATTTTCTCTTCATTTGAAAATGTTAGTGAAAATACTTGGCTTTATTTTTTGTAGCCATGCACTTTGATAGAATACATATAGGATTCGTATTTAAATGATTTTAACTGGATAAAACATCATTTGAAACTCAGTGACTAAATCATATCTTTTCCAGTGCCACTAGAAAGATATTTAATATATTAAGTAACAAGAGAAAAGATGATAGCTTATTCTGCTTTTTTACAGAAAAAAGTAAGATGCTTCTTGTAGCCTTTGTTCATTTCTTTGAAAATGAGACAAAATGTGTGTCAAGCTCATCAATGAACTTCTGGAAGCTCTGCTTTCCATTTATGAAACAGTTAGTGACCTTCTGACAAATGTAGTCACTATGGAAAAAAATCCAGCATAAAATAGTGACAGAAGCATTTAAATATATTAAAGTTCTTGCTAAACATTCTGTATTTGAAGGCTTCAAAATTCTAAGTGGAGAACAACTGAACATCTACATACAAAAATAAATACATAAATAAATCTAGAAAAAGACCTTACACAGTTTACGAAAATTAACTCGAAGTGCATCGTAGACATAAATGTAAAATGCAAAACCATAAAACTCCTAGAAAATGACATAGGATAAACCTACATGACTTAATTATGGCGATGACTTTTCATATACAACTCCAAAGTCATAATCATAATAAGGAAATAATTGATAAACTACCTCATGAAAATTTAAAACTTCTGCACTGAAAAAGACAATGTCAGGAGAATTAGAAGACAAACCACAGACTGGGAGAAAATATTTGCAAGACACATCTGATAAAGGACTGTTATCCAAAATATGCAAAGAACTCTTAAAACTCAACAAGAAGAAAACGAACAACCCAATGAAAAAGTGAACCAAAGACCTTAACAGACACCTCACCAAAGAAGATATATAGATGGTGACAAATAAGCATAAGAAATGATGCTCCACATCATGTGTCATCCGGGAAATGCAAATTAAAGTAACAGTGATATACCACTACAAACCTATGAAACGACCCAAAGTCCAGAACACTGACAACACCGATGCTGATGAGGATGTGCAGCAACAGGAACTCTCATTCTTTGCTGGGGGGAGTGTGAAATGGTACAGCCACTTTGGAAGACAGTTTGGCGATTTCTTAAGAAACTAATTATGCTCTTATTATATGGACCAGTAATCATGCTTCTTGGTATTTATCCAAAGGAGTTGAAAACTTGTTTCCACTAAACACCTGCACGTGGATGTTTAAAACAGCTTTATTCATAATTGCCAAAACTGGGAAGCAACCAAGATGCCCTTCAGTAGGAGAATGGATAAATAAACTGTGATACATCCAGACAAGTGGATATTATTTAGTGCTAAAAAGACATGAGCTATTAACCCATGAAAAGACATGAGGAAACTTAAGTGCATATTACCAAGTGAAAGAAGCCAATTTGAAAAGGCTATATACTGTACAATTCCAGGTATAGGACACTATGGAAAAGACAAAACTAAGGAGACAATAAAAAGATCAGTAGCTACCAGCCATTATAGTGGGAAAGGAAGAATAGGTGGAGCACAGAGGATTCTTTTAGAGCAGTGAAAATACTTTGTATGACACTATAATGATGAATACATGTCATGCATTTGCACAAACCCATGGAACATAAAACACCAAGAGTGAACCCTAATGTAAACTATAGACTTTGGGTGATAATGATGTGCCAATGTAGTTTCATCAATTATAGCAAATGTACTGCTCTAATGGGGGATGTTGGTAATGGGGGAAGCTACTTTAACTTCATTTTTATATGCAGCCTGAGAAATATGTAGTCATATAGCTCTGTTCATCATTCATCCAGCTAATGCACTTCTTTCTAATTCTCTTGTTAATTGTCTCTTTCTTTTGAAGACAAAACTTTATATACTATTTAAATTTTTTGAATTTTTCTAAAGTTCACTGAAAATGTCAAGGTACAAATTTCTCTTTGATTTTATTTACCTTTGGCTGTTTTCTATTTCATAAACTTTAATTTGCCATTGGCAATGTATGTACAAATATATCCAAAATTAAATGCTTAATTTGATTTGATGTAGGTCAAACATTTGACTTCAGCCTTAAGCCAAAAGCTTGAGGAACATGATCTGAGCAAAGGTAGTTATTTTTAGAGATGCTGATTCTTGCCCCATCTTCTCTTTTTTGAGTTGGATATCATTTTAAGTGCAAAGAAAACAGAGACAACCAGTGACTTGAGAAACCTAATTAAATCATAGATAGCTCAAAAATGAGATATTCATCAGCTAATACACAATGCATTTGGAGAAAAACTTTGAAATAGTCTCAAGAATAACATGCAAATTCCATAGAATTATCCTTCTTTAATTGTAAAATTAGACCAGAACACACAGTAGAATTATTTCATCCAAGGCTTACTTTCTAGCTATATTCTGAGGTTAGGTATTCTCTGATTTTCCTTTCTTCCATTCCATCCCATTCCATCCTAATCTCCTGTCCTTGTTTTCTCTAATAACCAGTTTTATCCAAAATTGGTTGCTTTCTTTTAATAATTTATTCTTTTTCCTTTCTCCAAACTCTGGTTCACTTTAATCATGCTTAACTGTTTATCAATGAAATAATTTAATCAAAACTTTCATTTAGAACATTATTACTGAGCCATAAAAAGAAACAAAATTGAGTTATTTGTAGTGAGGTGGATGGACCTAGAGACTGTCATACAGAGTGAAGTAAGTCAGAAAGAGAAAACCAAATACTGTATGCTAACACATATATATGGAATATCTGGATTCATTCTTAATCAGTTTTAGAAAGAAATGATAAATACTCTTGGATTCTTTAGTAAATTGCTCCATGTCCATATCCTTATTAGCCTGTAATTTCTATTTCTTCTAAGCCATAATGGTTGTTTTGCATGTGAGAGGGAATTGTAAATCTGGTTATACTTAGGGAATTCCCCACTCTATGGAATTTGAACTAAGCCTTGTTTTGACCCCCAACTGTTATTTCAGCATAAATCAAATTCAAGCAACTGGACCAAACCATTAAGACTATTTATACCCAGGGAAAAGGAAAAGAAAAACTTATGAAAAACTTAACCCCATCACAATTTTTTCTTCAGTTGCCATCACTAACTAAATGTATTTTCTAGATTTATGCAAATAACTGCTTTGATTTCATCCTCAGGATGTTTTACACACTTGGAAAAAATATATCTAATATAATAAAAATTGAAACATAAAAAATTATCTGGAAATATTTTCCTATGTCTCAGATATAGGCATGCTAAAAAAAGTGGCTTCAGAGATTAGAGATAAAGCTGTAGTAACTTACAGAATTAACTCTTATTTCTAAGTAAACCTCTGGTTATATTAATGTACTCAGAAGTGAAGTGGTTTGCAAATATAACTTGCCTTCTCAAGTAAAATTGGGATAAATAAGGAAAATTGTAATTGAAATTTTAATATTATATATTAATACATAAACAAGGAGTAAAAACAGACCAAAATAATACAATATAATAGATCTTCATTTGGACTGACACTTCCTCTTAATAATCTAGACGTACAGTGTCATCCGTCAGGTGGTTGATAAATCCACTTGTTCATGAGTCCAATGGGACCCACCTAAGTGATCCATGGTACAAGTGATCAAAGGTACATCTTAATCTTTAATTAAGGTTCATCAGAAAGATATCGCTGTTTTATATGCTTCTTATTTTTTAATGTCTCTAAAATATATTTGCATTGTATTGTTTTATTTGTAAGAAATAAGATTATAAGCCAAACCTGCTTCAATTAAAAAGAAAAAACCAGTGTGTTTCACACTGCAGATCACATACAGCCTATAACTTGTCCATGAGTAAACATCGGTGAATTATAATCAGAAATAAAATTAAATAAAATAGAACAGCAAAAAAGGAAATATCAAAGTACCTCCCATGTGGTATTATCTAGTGATTCTTTCACTTGAATTATATATTTCTGTATTTATGTGTCAAGATGTAAAATATATCTCTTACTGTAGGTCGTGGTAAAAGAATTTGAAAGCCATGGCCTGAGACAGCAAAATGGCTGAGACTAAAATAACAGTGCGATCATGAAAGCATTTGCTGATGGTAGGCAGAGTTGACAAGCTTATACTCTGGTGAGTGACTGTTATTATCTATAAACATTCTTAAAAGTTCCTAAGCAGAAGAATTTGTGCAACCCCAATAAGCCAAACCTCAACCACTCAAATATGTCTCAGCAGAATTCTGACCTCTCTTTGGTATTTCAGCTTCTTCTCAGGTTAAAAAGCACAACAATCTAGGTGGGTATTTGAGAAATATTTTTATGAGATTCTTTTTCAGTCTTTTCTGTAACATGGATTTCCCTTTTTCTTTTCACTGACTCAGCAAGAAAAGAGTAACTGCTTCACTTTCTTCTTTCTTGGTTCAAGCAGATCTTAGGCTTCCATTAAACTACCTGCCCATCACTGCCTTTTCTAACTTTTAATCTCTACTTTTAGAGACCATCCATTTTCCTATAACGTGGTCTCAGAAAATACATATCAGAAAGAGGCTGATGGAAATTTGCTATTTTCCCCCTTCCAACCTATTCATTCCTTACATCTAGTAGTGTAGCATATTGCTTATTTAACTGCGACTAAAGCAGTACCCAGCTATAACTTTATATGTACAACTTTCAGCAGTTTAATCATCTTACTTGTGATGAGTGGTATTTACTACCAGTAATAATGGACTGATGGGAAGTGTACATGGGCCTTCATATGTATGACAAAAGGTCCCCCAAGGCTCTTGGGAAGTGGAGTACTAAGAAGTTTCCCCAGCCTCCTAGCTGCCTCAACAGGAGATTCTTGTCAGAGAAAGTGACAACATAGTCTTTACGATGCCATGGTTCCAGCTGCCCTGTGAAGCTGCAGTATTGAGCTCATGCCTCATTTTGACTCTTAGATGAGACAGTAACTCATGGTGAGTGGTTGGTCTGGGTGCCCAACGAGTCTGTCCTACCCTCTCATTCCCTTCCCCTTGCATTGTGTTCTACTTTACCTTTCCCAACACTCTTTTCCAGGTGTGGTCATTCCTGGACTAAATGGAGAATTTTATTTATATAGATCATAACTTTCACTTTTAGCCAAGTGGCTTTTCAACCTCTTATAGCATTCATATACACGTGTCCCCAACACTGTAATGTTTTCTGCTTCTCGAGATCCACAGAGTCTCAAACTCAGTTTCCCTGTTTGGGGATAATAAAATTTCTCAGGATGGCACTGTACCATGTGACCCTTTTACTATTAAACATCCAGTGTTGTCTACTCTTAAAAACAGGCTCTCAAGGATATTAGTAGTTATTAAATCTAAAAGTTGCTCTGAGTAATTCAAATCTTCCTTTGCATATCCCTTAATACACAAATAGGTCTAGCTTTAAATTCTCTCTGTATGTTTCCATTTTTTAAATAAGAAAATATTGAGTATCAGACCTACCTTTTTGAGAATTTCTCACCTCCATGAAAAGATCGAAGAACGAGCCAGAGACTCTGCTACACACTGTGTCAGATTAAATTGGAAAAATAATTTAATTAAAATACACCTGTTCTCTCCAGTCTGCTAGAATTTAATCATTCGAAATGGCACTCTTCCAGATGATAGTGGTCACTGTCCTTATTTTAGAAGTAAGACAAATCTAATATTTCACACATAGCTATTTTTTTGGGAATCCAGTAACTCACCCCGTCAAAACCATATCTAGTGGAATGTCATAATAATCCTTTGAAAATGGAGAAGAATGCAGAAGAAAACAAAAAGAATCAAATGATTTCATAATGCTTCTTGATTTTCAGGAAATATTCATGGTACATACAAACATATATATGCATATATAAATCACAAGATAATACTAGGTCTAAAGTATAAATTATTTTTTAAATCTTTTGTAAAACTAAAAAATACACTTTCCTTTTTTATCTTAAACGCTAGGTAACCTTTTCAGCCTCATAAAATTAATCCAGCCATTTCTAAAGACAACGGAGCTTTGGATATAATGTTCCAGAACACTGCTACATGGTCCCAGAGTGCCAGTAGCTTTAGGGATATACACCAATTGAATATCAATTAGCTGAGAATCAAAATAATTTAGTGATAAATGCAGCCTAGGAATTTGGTTCTCATTCTTTCTGACAAATATAAAGAATCTCAGGGTTTGCAAGTTTG
The DNA here is from genome assembly GCF_963455315.2 of Globicephala melas. NCBI lineage: Eukaryota > Metazoa > Chordata > Mammalia > Artiodactyla > Delphinidae > Globicephala > Globicephala melas. Next base: position 15,753,352 of record NC_083334.1, on the reverse strand, counting down.
CTTTGGAAAAACATGGGGGAAACTACCAAGCTCATTCTAAGCACAGCCCAATGTGGGTAGGGTTGGGGAAATCTTTTTTGATTCATCAGGATAATTGGTTATGCACTAATTTAAGCTCTAGGGCATTCTGTGATACTGTAATAATGAATCAACTGCCTCCCCTCTTGGGATTGTCCCACATCGTCTCACCACCTCCAGTTACTCCTTAAATCTTCTCATAGAAAGATAATACTTCCCCATCTACTACTTATGACACTATAAATCTTTTATTATTTGTGATATTTATTAAAGTTTGGTCCTTGGTCCACAGCTCCCCTTGTGCACCATCCTCCAAGGGCAATCTCATCCATGCTACTGTCTTCCCGATCACTTACGTGCAGAAGATTCCTAACCTTCCTTTACTAGCCCAGGCTGCTCCTCTGAGCTTCCAGATGGACATCTCACCAGCACATCCCACAAGGCATCTCAAATTCAACATATCCAAACCAGAACTCACCATCTTCTTTCTAAATCTGTTCCTTTTCCAACAGTCTCTTTCTTTATTAGTAAAATTACAATCTACCTGGTCACCTATGTTAGAAAATGAAGGGGTTCTGGGCTCATCCTTCCATTACCAATAATTCATCAGTTCTCAGTATTTCCTAACTCCAGCCTGTCATCTTTATCTCTTTTATTTATTCAGCAAATATTTAATGAGTGTTTACCATATGCTAGTCATTCTTCTAAAGTTGAGTTTATTTTGAATAACAAAACATAAAAAAAAAATCCCTACCTTTCTGGTGCTTACATTCTAGTTGGAGGAGACAGAAAATAAACAAGTATAATCAATCAGTTACCAGAAGCTGGTATGTGCTACAGACTAACATAAATAGAATAGGATAATGAGGATCAGAAAGGTAGAGGTGAGGACTATCAGGGTAAGCCTCACTGATAAAGTAATATTTGAGCAAAGACTTAAAGAATGTATAAGAGTTAGCCAAGAAAATATGGGAGAAGAGTGTACCGGGAAAAGACAGCAGTCAAGTCAGGGTGTGTGTGGTGGCTGTACAGAGATCATGGCCTTAGTGGAGACGGTACTTATTCCTGCTACGTGTTCCCTTTCCAGTCGTGTCCCTCCCTCTTTTACTACCCTTGAGAGTTATTTCTCTACCACTCAAATTGCCATGATTCTCCCCTCTTGAAACCTCTCGGTGACTGTCCACAGACCACAAGAAGAAGTTCATCTATTAACTGGTGTATAAAGGCTTCCATGATCTGGGTTGTGTTTACTTCTATAGCCGAATCTCATTCCTCTTCCTATCTACTTTATGTCCAACATAAAGATACCGAACTCCTTCTAGTTTCATAGACACCAAGTCTTGCCTCTGTAACTTCTGTGCCTTCTGTCTCTTTCATCTGGCTAACTAATACTCCTCACACTTCATCCCTTACCACCCCCAATACCGATTAAATTCAGTGCAGCACCATTTTTCTACCTATGGATATCTTTAGCATTACTCTTATTGTCCATGTTATATATTTCTATATGTATTTCTTTTTATTAGGCTCTAAGCTCCTTAATTATATTGGTTAAATAGATGAATGATTATGATCATGTTTAAATTGATGCAAAATAAAGTAGGGAGATTTCAGTTTGACTTCAAGATAAACTTTCAATTATTTTCTGTGGTTTTAAGATAAAATTTCAGGTTTTTTGCCTGCCATGGGCCTCAACATATTAGTCTTATCTGGCTTTTCAAACTGTGTGTGGATGTGTAATCATTCATCTATCCAACATCTATTAGACACAAGACATACACTTGTTATACTTAAGGAGCTCGAAGCTTATTTAAAAGATTATATGTGTATATATATATAATACATATTTTATATAAAATATATTATATATAATATATAAAATATACCTAAATATATATTAAATGTGTATATTACATATATAGTGTGTACACTTTCCATTTATGAATGGAATGGAATGAAGCCTCTCTCAGCATAACTACAATATGCCGATTGATTGATATGGTCCTACTTGTTCCCACAAACACATAGTGCACATTCCAGCCTCCACAAGTCTGCTTTAGTGTTCTTCTATTCTCTTAATTGGAATATCTGTGTTTTTTTCCCTCTATCTAAATTTTATCTGTCTTATAAATACAGGCAAGCTCTACCTCTTGGCTGAACTCTCTTGACTACTCACACCCTAATGAAGTTTGCTATTTATCTTGTGTATTGGCTTCAGTTCTCCTGATTTTAACAAATGAGAAGGCAAGAATTATGTGTTAAACTTATTTCATACTCCATACTGTCATCAGAGTAAATATTTGCTGAAGTACTTGGGATATGAAATACTAGAATGAGCTAAAAAGAGGTCTATGGGTTATCTGCATTTGGAGAAGAGCATAAACAAGTATTTCCCCAAGCCAGTCTGGAATTCACCTCAGTATAAGAATAATAATGAGCAAAATACTGCATGGAAGACAATTCTAGTTTCAAGATTCTAACCAGAATCTTCAAAATAAAAGAAAGTAAATGAACACATCTTAATGAAGAAGAAAATCAATGAGAAGAAAACGGTCATGTGGTTTTGTTTGTCTGATCATGGAAGGTGGCTTCATTTTTTTTTTTCCCCCATCTGTTCAGCAGCTGTAAGGTTTAGTTCTCTTCTGACTAATTGCGATTGATTAGTATTGACTGATGGCTATACAAACCAAGAAATAACTTTGGGATTTAGTCTTGATTTCAAGAAATAACTTTGGGATTTAGTCTTGACTTAAAGGTTTTATATTTCTATTCTCTCTTTTCTTTTTCTCCTGACCTTTCTCTGGAAAGTAGAATATTCTGTGTACCCTGATGCACCATAATTTCCTCACTGAATGCCAAAGACCTTGAATTAACAATATGTAGAAAGACAATAAATCAGTGAGGTATTGCAATGCATTTTCCTCAAGAGAAACACTATTATATACAGCAAACATGTAGAAAAAGACCCACTGACCCAGAACCCAATTAGCTAGTTTGCAGCCGCCTGTGTCTGAGAAGCTAGTTCCTTCTTTAACTATTATTAAGGGTCTAATTGTATTAGAATAAGCTATGAGGCTAACAATAAGAAAACTCTTTCCTAACTAGTGGACTTTGCTAATATCTACATCATTTTGTAGGAGGAAAACTTTATAATCTGATGCTGCTTTCAGATGTCAAGTCTGTATTTTATTCCCTTTACCAGTTTCTAATCTTTGTTGAAATAATGGATCTTAATGACTACACGTTTTTATTAGCTTGTTAATTTACCTTGAAGTGACTGTAAGACATTATGTTCTCTGTCTCTTGTTGGTTTTAGGTAGATTACAATGAACACCTCTCAATAAGTCAGCCCTATTCCCTTACTCTATTATAGAGATGAATGTCACCCATAGGATTAGTGTTAGAATTAAGCAGTCATCCACATGGTGTGTTTTGGGGCCTGATCATTCCTCTGCACAATACCATTGCCCTCACACAAATACTAGATGCCTGAAAATTTACCTAGAGAGGCAGTGTAGTCCAGAGATGAGTATACAGGCCCTGGCATTAATGCTTGGGCTCTGCTCCTACACTCACAGTTTACTCTCTGTTTGCCTCATTTTCCCATCTGTAAAAGAGAATGATGATAGTTACTCCTTAGTGTTAAAGATTACATGAAACAATACATGTAACCTACTTACGACTCTACCTGGTCAATAGGAAATGCTTTTAAAAATTAACTATTGTTACTGTCATAAAATATTCATCATTTTGACTTATCTGCACCCTGCACCTAGTGAGGATAAAGCCTTAAACTAATTCACACCAAAGTGTTAGTTTCTTACTCAGGAAAGAACATACGGATTAGCTTCATAAACTGCAAAGTGCTCTATAAAAATAAAGAAATGGTGTAACTAGCATTTTAAAGGGCAGTGTGAGAACAGAAATGGTTTCGGTACAAAGGGATGGCAGAAAAAGACTGAAGGGAAATTCATCTATTTTATACTTCTTCCCATTGCCTTTCTTTATCATGTATTAGAGAGTATACTCCAAATGCATCTCTATGGGGTTATTTAATGAAAGAAGGCCCATGAAAGATTAGTCACCACACAGGGTGAATTGAAAAAATCCGGGCCCCTGAGCCAGCCCTGCACCTGGGGCAGAGGGACTTGCTGGACTGGACACAGCCCGTGACAAGCATGTACACATGCTCGTGAAGTGTGCCCAAGGGAACCTGCGTGTCTGTGAACCAAGTAAGCAGGACCTGGGAAGTTTTAACACTCTGGTAGCAAACTGTTTTCTAGGAACAGAATAAAAGTAAGGTTGACACCATTCACCTCCCTTTGATATGCTCCCGAACCTCCAACCCTACATAATAGAGGCCTGGCCTGACAGCTATGACATTTGAAGGTGCCCAGCTCCACTGTAAAAATCTCTAGATTGCTTTAGAGCTATTTACAGAGGGCAAAACCCAAAGCAGGAAAAGGATTGAGGGGCTTGGATCTATTGTAATTTTAAGTTTTAATGGAAATATTACCTCATTTGTATCTCTAGTATGAAAAATGGAGTTACTTCTTTTTAGGATTTTTTTTTTTTTTTTAATGTATGTCTTTCTGCAGGACACTCTAAGCTCCTGAAGGACAGTAATCATGTCATATCATTTTTTTATTCCTAGTATTTTGCACACACAAAAAAAAGGAAAAAAACACTATATAATAGCTGCTCAATTATTTTTTTAGTATGTAAATGAAAGAAAGAAACCATGCAAAATGTTGTCTTTGGCATTTCCTCCAAAGATATATATGGGTTGAGATACATCAGTGTCTTAGAAATGCGGTCAAAGCTCAGATTTCACCAAGAGAAATCTCTAGAAACTCTTTGCTTTACCATGGTAAGACTGAATCTGAGGACTTAACAAAAAAGGAGTTCATTGTGAATTCTGTAGCATTTCTACTTGAATCTGAGAAGATTCCAGATACTGTCTTAAGCCAACATTATTATCTACCTTTCCAGGAGATTCGGAAGACTTTGAAACTTCACAAATACTAGAAACCCAGAATAAGAATTTTCCTGTGGAAAACTATTCAAGTATTTTATAAGTGATAAAACATTAAATAAGATGCTTTGTTTTAGGGAATTTATTTTGTTATTTGCCTATGAGTACTATATATTAAATATCCTAAGGATATACACTGTCAAACTATAATAAAATATGTATAATAAAATTATATTAATCTAAAAAGTCTCATACAAAGCCTGAAAACTAAGTCTTATAATTATGCTTAATAATATATTTAGCTGCATTTTGAGTTCATTAAACAAAATGAATCATTATAATACTTTCTTATTTATGCACAGCAAATTGCATCATGTAGAAAATACATGTATATGGGTAACCGATCTCTCCCTGAAATTGAATCATCTCAGGAGAGAAATTCACTATAAAGTTGGTATTGGTGACACTATACAAATTGTATTGTGATGTATTATTCGTAAACAATGAAGTTGAATAAAAAAACTTCAACTTTTTGTCTTGCAGAAACGTTATCTAAGTATATTTTACTGTATATTAAGAGACAAGTGTCTTGTTGATTGTTTTATATGGCTGACATTCTAAGAGCTACTCAGAAAAGCTATTTATACTCTTGAATTGAGAATCATGTCAGTCTTGGAACATATGGTCATCTTTAAAGTCTGTTTAGCCTCTCTGAAAATAGAAATTATTATTTGATAATTTAAATTATTTGAATTATAAGTTTACCGAAACAGTGTTATGACAAAATAAAGTATATGTGTATCTCAGCAGGTCTTTAACTTAAAAAAAAAAAAACAGCAAGATATTGTAAAGATTTGGGTATTTCATAATTGGTTTCCTGTTCACCTCCTATCAAGCCTTTCTTGAATTTTCTAGATTTGTAGAAATCAAATATTCTGTCTTCTTTTCCCACTACACAAACACCTTCTGACGTCAGAGGACAAGAAAAATATTGTTCAGGGATCCAATTTGTTTACTCTGGATTTGAATCATATTTAATTTGTTTTTCACTCTGCCTTCAATACCTCTGAAATTTAGTACATACATTCAATAAGTATTAAATATCCCTCTTCCATTTAAGTCCAGCTTTTCCTTCCTCCCTTCCTCTCTTCTTCCCTCCATCCCTCACTGACCCCTTCTTTTTCTTTCTTTCTCTCCTCTTTTCCTTCCTTTCTTGTTTTCACACTGTAGATCCTATGCATACCATTAACCATTTTCAACCCTCAAGCTCAGATCCACCACGGCTTAAGCACAACTTAAAGCCCTCACTAGACACATTCCTAGCCCTAAAGCAACCACTTTCTCTGAACTAAAAATTTTGTTAGTGACTCTCTAGGGCAGTGTTTCCAAAAATGCCAGATTATAAAAATCACCTAAGGATCTAGCTGATACACAGATAGCCAGGAGCAAAGAAAAAAAAAAAAAAACACCTTTTAATAAATTCACTAGATGAATCTTTGGATAAGAAAATCTTGAGAAGCACTAATCTAGACCCACCTCTCAACTGCTGCACGTTTCTTCTCATTACTATTACACGTGGTCGTAACAGCACCAGCTTCAGCACAGTGATATATACTTCTCTAAGAGAAAACCTATTCCACTGTTTGACTGTTCTAATTATAGGGGGAAAAAATAGTCTTCTTGTGTTGTTCTTAAATCTCTTTCCTATTCTGAAGGTTACAGTTTTAACATGGGCACATACTGCTATCATTAAAAAAAATAGATGAATTATAGAGAAAATCAAAAGTGCTCTAATATATATGATTTGACATGAGCAGGTTTTTGCCAGCAGGAAAGCAATGAAAATGGGATCAAGTCTTCCCAGCAAAGGAAATTAACCAACAGGAGCCTGACAACTGCAGGCTTATTTCAAGGAGTAGTGATATGTTTTGAAGGTTATTAAGATGTAACTTCTTATTCATCCAGAAACTTAAATGTTTCTCCTTGAGAAGAATCTTTAGGAAAGTTGCAAATTGTAATTACCTGCAACAGGTGACTTGGCAGAAAGTACTGCTAACTATCCAATGGTTTTATACAGAAAACTTGAGTTTAAATTCCAACTAAGATGCATACCAATTTTGCCACTTGGAGTAGATGATTTAACTCCTCTGAGAATTAGTTTTCCATGTGTGATATATAATAAGGCAATTCTGATATAAGTATAATAAGGATTAAAGGTGAACATGACCATAAACTAAGTTCTATAAATATTTCAAATATTAAGAAATTTTACTAAACTAGCTTGTGAGCTGTGTCTCTGTTAGAGTTTTATTACTGATCAATTGAAAAGAAAGAAAAGCTCAACAGTTAATTGGCATGCTTGAATCTAAAATTATGTTTACTATGGATTTGATTTATTTGATTTATTCCTGTCCTGCCCCTAGGTTCATCAGAACCAATTTTTTTTTTAGATTCTATATATATTGTTAGCAAAAGGTATTTGTTTTTCTCTTTCTGACTTCACTCTGTATGACAGACTCTAGGAATAAGACGCAGACGTAGAGAATGGACTTGAGGACACAGGGAAGGGGGAAGGGTAAGCTGGGACAAAGTGAGAAAGTAGCATGGACATATATACACTACCAAATGTAAAATAGCTAGCTAGTGGGAAGCAGCTGCATAGCACGGGGAGATCAGCTCGGTGCTTTGTGACCACCTAGAGGGGTGGGATAGGGAGGGCGGGAGGGAGGGAGACGCAAGAGGGAGGGGATATGGGGATATGTATAGCTGATTCACTTTGTTATACAGCAGAAACTAACACAACATCATAAAACAATTATACTCCAATAAAGATGTTAAAAAAAATAATAAAATTATATGTCTCTGGAATTCACGCTTAGGGCTCTGAAATATTATTCCACCATCAGCATTTTCTCTTTTGGTCCTTATTAGGTTTCATATATTTATTGGAGTGGGAAAATAGAAATGAGGAAACCAGAATGAGAAAAGACTGTATCTTAAAACCAAAAGGCAGACATCACTTCTTTATGAACTTAAAAGACAATGTAGGAAACTGAATGAATTAATGAAGCACCTGAAGTCATTTTAAATATATCCTTCTATAGGGAATGCACTCAGGGCAACTGACTTTTGTGTGTTTTTATTGTATTGAACAAATCTTTTTTTAGAAGACAAATTAAAAGTTCAGTTATCTCTATATTCAGGACCATAATTCAGTGCTTAAGTTTTTAATGGGTAGAAAAGGGGGACTGGAAATAATTAAGCACTGGTTTTGACATTAACCAACTGATAAATATTCTTGATAAAGACACAGTATTCAAATATCCTTTAGCTTATTTTAAAATGAGGGAGTAGTGTCAATGACCACTGGAAGCTACATCTAGTTTCAACCTTAAAATGATTTGCATACACATTTTTATTTAAGGAAAATATTTTAAATTATAAACAAAGAACTTGAATACTAAAGTAAAACCAAAGGACATGAAAATAAACATGGATTTGTATTTTGAGTTCATTATGTCAAATATTCATCCAAGAAAATAATAAAAGAAAAAATAGCTTCAATGAATTTTTAAATTTAACATTAGGAAAAACATGACTTTAAACTTTTTAAAATGTCATTTAATTACTATTATTCCAGATAAAATATTTTTATTTTAGACTTAATGTCTATATTTTATGTTTAGTAAACTAAGACAATTTGATGATGGTTCAAATCTATTTTGGCATTTAAAATATTTTAATATGTTTAAAAAGAAATTTAAAATCTAAATTATGTATCTAATTATAGGCATGTTATTTAATATTGGTGAGAGCACTGCCAAAATATGAAGAGACTCAAATTTATTTGCTGAGCACTTTCTATATTCAGGGTGCCAGGAAAAGAGGAAAGAGGATTCAAAATTTAATATATTTATTCAACAAGGACTGAATGAGTTTCTCATAAATTCCAGGAAAGACTAATTCATAGCAGAATGTCTACGTAAGTCTTCTAAAAGAGATATGAACAAAACACTTTTGTAAGAATATGAAGTCAGATTAATTCCAACTGTAAATTTCATTGGAACGTTTTAGAAGGGGGTAACTTATTGCATTCATCAACAAATACCAGGGTGACTCAATAAAATCATACTGAACAGAACATGTAAATGAAGAAAATTAATGAGTTCATAGGTATATACATACTTTGGAGATATTTTTCTATAGCTCATTTCAGAATACATATGAATAATATAATTGACATTTTCTAAGTCATCTAGCTTACTAGAGATGCATTTCACAGCAATTTTGTATGTTTCAAAATTATTTCAACATTTTAATTGAATGTATAATATAAATGAAATATTTTGCTAAGAAATTTTGTGGAGATTGTGGCAATATTCTTACTTATGAAATTAATACATTTGTATATTATTGATTGGTTCGGCTTCTCTTATTTTTCTGTAGTTGTCCATAAATACCTTTATAAACTTACAAATATCAAATTTTACTGAGATATATATTGTCCTGAATAAGCAAAATGGTATATTTAACATTCAAGCAATGATTTTATTATTTCACACCTCATTATGCTAATTGAAGCCATTTTCCAACAAACTTGCCTATATATTTTGTGGAAATAATCTGGATTTAAACATATTGGAATTTTGTATTTATAATTAATTTCTTTGTCATTCAAAGTTTTAATCCCATGAAATGACCTAACGGTGTCTTTCTTCTCACTTACCTTTTGTTCATAATAACAATTCAGCTACTATCATATATAGAACATTTATAAAGATAATATTTCATTTCTATTTTCTTGTCACTAAACAGATATTGTTTCATTTGAGATATGGTTTCTTTTCTAAATGAACTCTAGTACTATCAGTATATACGTAGATAATTTTGTCAATCCAGTATTTTACCTCTGTTATAAAAATTAGATGGGGTACTTCTCATTTATATTTCAGTATATGACTTTTCAAGCTGATTGTGTCAATTTCTTTTCTTACATTTGTGAAGCAGTTTCTGGTGACATTTCACTGCTTAAAACACTTTAAAATCTTCATTTTTTTCTTGTTCTAGACTTCATGCTTCACTTAGCTCAAGTGTGACAACGCTAGATCAAAAAGCGAGTTCCTGAGAGGTTTACTTTATATACTTGGTAATTTTAAAATTTAATTTCTTCATGAACATTTATTGAGCACTTACTACATGCAGTGTACTTTTAACATCTTTCATTTCATTGTACTTTTCAGAAAATGATAGTCACATTTCTTCCTAAGTTTAAATTATTCTTGTTGCTTAAATGGCAGGTCATAAAGAATTAATGGAAAGTACAATGAGATGAAAAGTATAATGACTACAAAGAGAAAAGTAATTTTTGACACTCTTCATTTTGAAAGTCCCTAGAGGCAGTCTGTCACTGCGTTCAGCCATTTTTTTATTCAAAATGTCTCTCGGATTTACCCTTTCTTCTCAATTCTGGCTACTAAGACTGAAACCGAGACTTTCACTTGGTAAGCCTGCCCATACTCACTCCTTCTCTTATCCATCCTTCCACTATAATAATCTTCCTAAAATACCGCTATTGTTATGTCACTCACCTGCTCAGGAAACTCCTACACCCTCTTGCCATCTGCATGAAGAGCAAACTCTCCTACCTGGCATTAAAGGTCACTTATAATTTTGTGCCATTCTCTGAGTGAAGCTTTACTTCTTCCTTTTTTCCCAGTTCACATGCTCTGCCTCTGTCAGTCTGGTAACTCCTTTCCATCCCCAAAAGCTCTGCTTCTTGCCAAGTTCGTGCTTTACAAATATAATCACCTTCTTCAGAATGGTCCCCCTTCTTCCCTGTACCTAGCCAGCCATTAACCTAGTCTCTAAAGCCAAAATGGAACCCCACTTACTCTGAGTTCTAGCATACGCTGGTGTTCTTTCCTTTCCTGAATTCCAATAGCATTTCTAACCAGAATCTCATTTTCTCATGAAAGCAGCCCTGGAATCAAATGCAGATAACCTGGGTGCTTGTTCACCGTTAAGTACTGAAACCATTTCTACCTTCCATTACTCACTGTATCTTCTACTGGTATCATAGTTACCATAGTATCACAGCGATGAATTATGTTTCTTTTTTCTGTGTTACTTTGGAAGCCCCTGGTAGGCAAATAACTTGTTTTAGCTTCCCATCCCCATGCCCCTGGAATCACAGCTGACACAGTGGCCTTTCAACGCATGTTTGAAAACTGAAAATGAAAAATTTCTGATCCAGGGATGATCTGAAAAAATAGAAATAATAACACCTGTCCTGCTTTGCTCACAAGGTATTCTTGAGTAGAGAAAAAGATGGGGAAATGTCTTGTAATTGTAAACAATATAGAAATATTATATGGCTCTATGATTCTCTCTGTATAGTCATGCCTAAGTAGACTAAGACAGGTATAACAACTTCAACAGAAATAAATGACTCAAAAGCACGTCTGGCTACAAAGAATAAAGATGAGAAAGTAGGAAAAACACTAAAAAACAAAAACAGAGAACATCCAAGGTGTATCTATAAAGTGGAGCTGCTGAAATTAGCACACATATCTGCCCACTGAGAGAAGTGGTAGAGAAAACAACTGTCCCCACCATCCACCCTCTCTGTCTTCATTTTGTCCATGGATACTTTATTAAAGACTGTATTACACATGCTTTCTTCCTTCCTTAGTTGTGGCCAGGGACTAATTTTAAGCTAGTGAGATATTAATGAAAGTGATATTTGCTACTTCCAAGTCATTTTGTTGTCTCTTTAAAGATATTTGCCCAGGGCTCTCTCCTCTGCTTCGTCTTCTGGTTTGAACTTGGTGCTGACTGAGGATGGCAGAGCCACCTACCAGCCCTGAACTTGCCCCTCTTTGAACTGTTCCAGGAGAGGGAAACATTTCTCTTATATTTTTGGCTCTCGTGCTTACTGGAATTTAGTTTCCCTTAACCAAATGGACTCCTAAAAAACAAACCCTACTGCTACCTTTCCTTAACACAAAAGACTTTAGTTTGGGGGGGTCTTTAAGTAATTTACCCAAGTTGTCCAGTTAGAACAACTAACGTCAAGCCTTTTGGCACCTCATCCAGTGCAAACCACTGAAATATAGATGACAAAATAGTTTATGCCACTTCCTTCCTTGTCTGACACAGTTAACAATTATGCCTCTATTTTTTTTTTCTTATAAATGCCTGGTGCTAAGTGGCAAATTGAATTCCACAATATAGATTGGTCGGCATGAATTAAGATAGACTAGCTTTAATTTCTCTGAGAAGCAATCTATCTTCAACCCTCATCACGGAAGTTCTTCTGACTCATTAAAGATTGAACTTATTCAGTAAAGTTTGAATTATATGTATTATTTACTTTGTGAAAATTGACTACCCATGCTCTATATCCCTTTGTGTATCAAAAATATAATGTAGAAAATACCACAGTAAATAGTTGAAAAATGAGGAAAGAGAGGGGTCCTGAGCTTTGCATTTAACTGACTTTATCCATGTCTAGTTCAGCCTTCCCCAGGGAAAGAAAACCTACTATGGCCCTTGATTATCCTATTGTCTTTTTTTTTTCCTATGTTTTTCTCCCAGTTAATGTTGTCCTCCAAGACCTTTCTGCCTCTTGGTTTTCCAATGACCAACTAAAGTACATTTTGCTTTGCATTAAATTTATATGATACATACTACTGAGTGAATATAGAATCAACTAACCATCCTTCTTTTCAGTCTCCTAGCAAAGTCTAATATACCTGTTAAGGAAGATGGCAAGAAGAGCTCTTCTAACTTGTAAGAAGAGCTTTTACACACCTAGGTCTATGCAATCTACCCAGAATATTTTAAAGATATAGACACAGATTTTTTTAAAGTATATATATATATATAGGTAGATAATTAGATAAGGAAAGATAGGCATATAAATAGATGTACATTACTTCATATTACTTAAACTTATCACTAATACTGACTTGGAACTCAGATGTCTAACATTTCAGATATTTCCATGACTGTTGGGAATAAAATAATAGTTCATCTGGCAAAATCCCATGTATTTAATTATTTGTAGGAATATGTTACATAGATATTTTTACATCTGTAATGCTAATTCTAAGTCAGTATATTTCCTTAATCAGATATCTCATGCCTCAAACATTCTGGATGAATAAGAGCTTACTCTTTTGCTCACTCTGAGTCTTGATCAATATTATGGATTTTGAACTTTGAAATTTCCTTATCTGACAGAACTATCTTACTTTCCACTCTTTCTTTGCCTTCATTAGCAACTAACTTGAACTTTGTTCTCACTGTGAGGTCTAATTCCTTGAATCATCTTTATACTTCTAGTTTGTCAACCTCTTTTTGACTTCATTTTTCTCCTTAACTTAGACTGTGAGATCCATAATGGAGCCTCTTTAATGGTCTCATTAATACTCTAAAAGATCTCACTTGTTTGACTTCTGCTACCTGTTTTCTAATAAACCCCAAATCTGTGTAGTCCTTATGGTCTACCTCCACTGCTTTCTGACTATGTCAGCATTTCTGGAGAAAGTAGGTAAACAGTGCTAATTACACTATAAATCCCTTTTGTTCAGTCCCACTTCCCTCTCACTACTGCTCACATCTATAACTAGCACCTTACTCTTCACTCCTGTCTCAAAGAAAAGAAGAAAACATCCATAATTCCTTCAACTTTCAGTGCTAAATTGTCTAGCTGGACTTTGACATTAACCTTTTCTTCCTTTCTTGAAAACTCATTCTATTAAGTCACCATTTTCTGTTTTTCCCTTTCTTCTTAACGTTTGCTCTCCCTACTAATGGGCTTAAAATTTTCCTTCTGGAAAAGCCTTTCCTCGCACTGACAGTCTTTCAAAGTATCACTGTGCCTTGTCCTCCTGAGACCAAACCTCTTGAAAGAGTAGCCCTAGTGCTTTCCCCACGATCCCATCGTTCTCTCACTTCTTGTCAGTTAACTTTCACTATAAATGCTTAATAATGAATCTGTGAACCTTTCCCGATCTTCACTTTCATTGACTTCTCTTTACTCTTTGACAATGGTAACCATCTCTTTTTTTTGAAGTTCACTCACCCTTGCTTCCACATCATATTTTTAGCTCTCTGACCATCCACTAACCTGCTTCTATAGAGAAAATAAAAACTATTATTTATTGAGTAAATGATATTCAAATTACTAAATTTCCAAGCTACCATGACGTAAATATTTTAATATGTGCTCTAACAGCCATTATCCCCACTTAGTGCCCAAGAGCACCCATCTCCAAGAGTCTGTCTTATCTCCTTGCTGCATACTACTGGTGTCTGCCACTAGGTGAATAGGTCTTATTTCTTCAGGATTCCAGAGACCTGTCTCATGCTTCAAAATAATATATCCACATACTTGTTTATTATTTTTACTTAAATATTCTGAAATGATCAGCATAACCAAAACAGATTTTATCATTTTTATGGTCCTTTACTCCAAGTTAGTTTCTTCTTCTTTCTTTTCAGTTTTTATTCATAGTACAATCATTCTCTAAGTAATCACTACCTGAAACCTAAGAGTAATCCTTGATGCTGCTCTTTTCCTTTTCGTCTTTCTAACTCTGGTTTTCACATTCTTTGATTTCTCAAACAAACAAACTCATAGAAAAAAAAAAAAAAAAAGATCAGATCTGTGGTTACCAGAGGGGACGGGGTTGGAAGGAGAGGAAATGGTGAGGAAGGCAGTCAAAAGGTACAAATTTCCAGTTATAAGATTAGTACTAGTGAAGTGATGTCCCACATGATAAATATAATTAACACTATTGTACATTATATATGGAAGTTGTTAATAGAGGAAATTCTAGGAGTTCTTATCACAAAAAATTTTTTTTCTATTTCTTTAATTTTGTATCTCTATGAGATGATGGATGTTCACTAAACTTATTGTGGTCACCACTTCACGACGTATGTAAGTCAAATCTTTATGCTGTGCACCTCAAACTTATACTTGCTATATGTCAATTATAAACTGGAAGGAAAAAATTCTTTGTGGTTTTTTTTTGTTTGTTTTTTGTTTTTCTGTTGACTTCCTTTTAACCTTTCCTCTCTTCCGTTCTCAGTGTGTTTTGTTAGATTTAGTTCTCATTTTCCTTTACTTGGACTGTGGCCAAATTTCCTAACTCATGTCCCTGCATTTAGCCATTCTCTTCTTTAAGTATAACTTAAAATTTCTGTGGATTTCCTGTAGAGAACAAGCTATTTTTAAGCTATCTTTAATCTTCTTAAAATCTGACTGAAATTCACCTTTCTACCTCATTTTGTATTATTTATCTGAATGTACTTTAAATCTACAGCCTGTTACTCATTTTCTTTGAACATATCCTGTATGTTTTTGTGTCCCTGGTTTTGTTTGTGCTATTTTTACTTCTGCCTGGAGTACTCTCCTTCAAAACATCTACCTTTCAAAGTCCTATGCTTCCTTCAAAGCACTTTTCATAGGGTAACTTTTCAGTGATGCTTGCCCTTGAAGTTTCTCTTTTCTTTTTTTTAAAAACTTGAGATGCACTGACTTAAACATTGGGTAAGTTTAACGTGTACAACATGTCGATTTGATAACATTTCAGCATCACAGTGTGATTACCACTTTAGCGTTAGCTAACACCTCTTTCATGTCACATCATTTCTTTGCTGTGGTAAGAAGAGTTAAGACCTAGTCTCTTATCAACTTTGAAATTTATAATACAGTACCGTTGACTATAATCACTATTCTGTGCCTTAGATCTCCAGGACCTATATTATCTATTACTTTGAAATTTATAATACAGTACCATTGACTATAATCACTATTCTGTGCCTTATATCTCCAGGACTTATATTATCGTATTATCTATTAGTCGTCAGTTTGTAGCCTTAGACAACATTTCCTCAACCCACCCCCCAACCCCACCAAACCCCTGGTAACCAGCATTCTACTTTCTGTTTCTAAGAGATCCACTTTTTTAGATTCCAAATATAAGTGAGATCAAACAGTATATTTCTTTCTCTTTCTGACTTATGTCACTTAGCATAATGCCCTCAGGGTCGATTTCCTTTCCCATGGCTGAATGGTATTCCATTGTGTGTGTGTGTGTGTTGTGTGTGTAACTCCTATCTTCTTTATCCATTCATCCATCGATGAACATTTTCGCTGTTTCCATTTCTCGGCTATTGTGAATAATGCTGTAATAAACATGGGAGTTCAGACATCTCTTCAATATCTTGTTTTTATTTCCTTTGGATATAAACCCAGATGTGGAATTGCTGGACCATATGGTAGTTCTATTTTTAATTTTTCGTGGAACTTCCATATTATTTTTCATATTGGCTGAACATTCCTACCAACAGTGCACAAGGATTCTCTCTTCTTCACATTCTCACCAACACTGGTCATTGCTTCTCTTTTGGATAATAGCCATTCTAACAGGTGTAAGGTGATATCTCATTATGGTTTGGTTTTCATTTCCCTCATGATCAGTGATGCTGAGCATCTTTTCATGTACCTTTTGGCCATCTGAATGTCTTCTTTGGAAAAAAAATGTTTAAGATCCTCTGTCCATGTTTTAATAGATTTTGTTTGTTTGTTTTTATCGAAAAGTTTTCCCTTCCTTCCATAAACATCTATGTTAGATTCTTGTTAATATTCTGCCTTATAAAGATGCTTGTTTTATACAGGTCTTGACTGCTATATCTTAATCTCTTTGAGTGTAGAAACCTTACTTCTTTATCATTGTATCCTCTGTCTCCTATGTGTATATGTGTATATGTAATCAGTGTTTTCACTCTATACATATATCTAGGTTGAATGAATAAATGAATGATAAAGAAAATACTTCAAGTTTTTTGCAAATTGTTTTGAATGACCTTCTCATAGTATATTCATATGCTTCTCTGTTTCACCTTACTTGGTGGTGAGGAAAACACCTAAGTGTCCACTGACAGATTCTTTGATCAAGAATAATCATTTCACCAAAAAAAGTGATAAATATGTGAGGTGACAGATGTGTTAATTAGCTTGATAAGGGGAATCCTTTCATAGTGTATATCTATATCAAATCACCACAATGTACATTTTAAGTATCTTACAATTTTATTTGTCAATTTTAGCTCAATAAAGCTAAAATTAAAAAAAAATAATCATAGATGTTCCATGCTTCCATCCCATTATATTTTTCAATTTAGCCAAATTTTATTATTTTATTTACTTCAATAAATCTTTTCCAAAAGGTGAAATATTTTAAGGCTCTAAGACTTCTGAAATTTCTTCAATTCAGTTACATTGTTTATGTGTCCTGAGGCATCCATGCCAGCTGATTCCAAAATACGTAGTGCCTTCTGGGTGAGTTTTCATGAAACATTCAAGATACTCATTTTCATCTTTGTAATGTAACTGTTTTTCAGATATTTTCCTTTTATTCATGAGAAACTCTGTAGCATAACTTTTTTTTTTTTTTTTGCGGCACACAGGCCTCTCACTGTTGCGGCCTCTCCCGTTACGGAGCACAGGCTCCGGACGCACAGGCTCAGCGGCCATGGCTTACGGGCCCAGCCGCTCCGTGGCATGTGGGATCTTCCTGGACTGGGGCACAAACCCGTGTCCCCTGCATCGGCAGGCAGACTCTCAACCACTGCGCCACCAGGGAAACCCAAACTCTTAATTTAAATAAAAATAATAAATATATACAGAAATAGGTAGATAACATTATCATTTTCTTCCTCAGGAAAAATACAACTGCAAATACTTAAAGAGGAACCTCTGTTAGTAGAACAATAGACCTCTTTATTCAGCTTGTGGATGAAGTGAATCCACATGCTCTTACTATACGAGATCTCCCAAGATCAGTGTAAATTACATCTCGTCAAGGGCTACCTCCTATCTCCTGTTAACAACATTTTCCCGAGCCTCAAGCCCTGGTGTGGACCTACTTCAGTCTCTTTTGTCTTCTTTCTTATTTAAAGGAAGTCTATTCACAAGGAAGTTGGAAGCCAAAGGATCTGGTTTCTACCCGCTCAGCTCCTGCAGATACATGAAGCTGAACTTCAAGTACAGCATACTCTTAATGAAACTACCTACTTTTTACTCAGTGTCAAGGATTGGCTTAAAAGGTTTTCTGAGCTAAGAAGATTAAATTACTCTTTAAGGCCAAAGGGCTGTGGTATGAGATTATACCTGATGAAAGGAAGAAATAAATTATTAAGAGGATATGAAGGTAATAAATCTTCCTTTATAAGTAACACATGAAGTGCTGTTTTATTGCTGAGACTGAAACATTAATATCAAGCTTTCTTGAAGGGGCACCTGCACCTAACCCAAAACTCTCCATAATGCTAGAAATATGACAGTCCATGTTCATTGGTCTAATATTGCATATTTAGGTGAAATATTCCTTATAGTGCAACCTCTTGGTGTTTTTCATCAGGTACTTAATAACTTCAATGAGTACAAGAAAAGTAATCGGGTGGACTCAAGAGTTTTAAAGGCTGTTCTTTAAAGTGAGTGTCTAGGGACTTACCTGGTGGCACAGTGGTTAACAATCCGCCTGCCAATTCACGGGACACAGGTTTGAGCCCTGGTCAGGGAAGATCCCACATGCTGTGGAGCAACAAAGCCCGTGTGCCACAACTACTGAGCCTGTGCTCCAGAGCCCACGAGCCACACCTGCTAGGCCCATGCACCACAACTACTGAAGCCAGTGTGCCTAGAGCCCATGCTCCGAACAAGAGAAGCCACTGCAGTGAGAAGCCCACGCACCGCAACCAAGAGTAGCTCCCACTCGGTGCAACTAGAGAAAACCCTCATGCAGCAACGAAGACCGAATGCAGCCAAAAATAAATAAATTTATTAAAAAAAAAAAAAAACTTCACACACAAAATAAAGTGAGTGCCTACCTTCACAAAATCTGCAGTATATATTTTTTTGAATTTTATTTTTCTTATAGGCAGGTCCTTATTAGTCATCAATTTTATACACATCAGTGTATACATGTCAATCCCAGTCGCCCAATTCATCACACCAACACCCCCATCACCCTGCCGCATTCCCCCCCTTGGTGTCCATACATTTGTTCTCTACATCTGTGTCTCAATTTCTGCCCTGCAAACCAGTTCATCTGTACCATTTTTCTAGGTTACACATATATGCGTTAATATACAATATTTATTTTTCTCTTTCTGACTTACTTCACTCTGTATGACAGTCTCTAGGTCCATCTACATGTCTACAAATGACCCAATTTCGTTCCCTTTTTTGGCTGAGTAATGTTCCACTGTATATATGTACCACACCTTTATCCATTCGTATGTTGACAGGCATTCACGTTGCTTCCATGACCTGGCTATTGTAAATAGTGCTGAAGTGAACACTGGGGTGCATGTGTCTTTTTGAATTATAGTTTTCTCTAGGTATATATGCCCAGTAGTGGGATTGCTGGATCATATGGTAATTGTATTTTTAATTTTTTAAGGAACCTCCATACTGTTCTCCATAGTGGCTGTATCCATTTACATTCCCACCAACGGTGCAAGAGGGTTCCCTTTTCTCCACACCATCTCCAGCATTTGTTGGTTGTAGATTTTCTGATGATGCCCATTCTAACTGGTGTGATGTGATAACCTCATTGTAGTTTTGATTTGCATTTCTCTAATAATTAGTGATGTTGAGCAGCTTTTCATGGGCCTCTTGGCCTTCTGTATGTCTTCTTTGGAGAAATGTCTATTTAGGTCTTCTGCCCATTTTTGGATTGGGTTGTTTGTTTTTTTAATATTGAGCTGCATGAGCTGTTTATATATTTTGGAGATAATCCTTTGTTGATTCGTTTGCAAATATTTTCTCCCATTCGGAGGGTTGTCTTTTTGTCTTGTTTATGGTTTCCTTTGCTGTGCAAAAGCTTTGAAGTTTCATTAGGTCCCATTTGTATATTTTTGTTTTAATTTCCATTACTCTGGGAGGTGGATCAAAAAAGATCTTGCTGTGATTTCTGTCAAAGACTGTTCTTTCTAAGTGTTCCTCTAAGAGTTTTAGTGTCCAATCTTACATTGAGGTCTCTAATCCATTTTGAGTTTAATATTGTGTATGGTGTTAGGGAGTGTTCTAATTTCATTCATTTACATGTAGCTGTCCAGTATTCCCAGCACCACTTATTGAAGTGACTGTCTTTTCTCCATTGTGTATCCTGGCCTCCTTTGTCATAGATTAGTTGACCATAGGTATGTGGGTTTATCTCTGAGCTTTCTATCTTGTTCCATTGATCTATGTTTCTGTTTTTGTGCCAGTACCATATTGTCTTGATTAATGTAGCTTTGTAGTATAGTCTGAAGTCAGGAAGTCTGATTTCTCCAGATCTGTTTCTTTCCCTCAGCACTGCTTTGGCTATTCGGGGTCTTTTGTGCCTCCATACAAATTTTAAGATTTTTTTGTTCTAGTTCCATAAAAATTACCATTGGTAATTTGAGAGGGATTGCATTGAATCTGTAGATTGCTTTGGGTAGTTTAGTCATTTTCACAATGTTGATTCTTCCAATCCAAGAACATGGTATATCGCTCCATCTGTTGGTACCATCTTTAATTTCTTTCATCAGTGTCTTATAGTTTTCTGTATACAGGTCTTTTGTCTCCCTAGGTAGGTTTATTCCTAGGTTTATTATTCTTTGTGTTGCAATGGTAAATGGGAGTGTTTCCTTAATTTCTCTTTCAGATTTTTCATCATTAGTGTATAGGAGTGCAAAAGATTTCTGTGCATTGATTTTTTATCCTGCTACTTTACCAAATTCATTGATTAGCTCTAGTAGTTTTCTGGTGGCATCATTAGATTTCTCTATGTATAGTATCATGTCATCTTCAAAAAGTGACAGTTTTACTTCTTCTTTTCCAATTCGTATTCCTTTTATTTCTTTTTCTCCTCTGACTGCCATGGCTAGGACTTCCAAAACTATGTTAAATAATAGTGGTGAGAGTGGACATCCTTCTCTTGTTCCTGATCTTAGAGGAAATACTTTCAGTTTTTCACCATTGAGAATGATGTTTGCTGTTGGTTTGTCGTATATGGCCCTTATTATGTTGAGGTAGGTTCCCTTTATGCCCACTTCCTGCAGACTTTTGTCATAAATGGGTGTTGAATTTTGTCAAAAGCTTTTGCTGCATCTATTGAGATGATCATATGGTTTTTATTCTTCAGTTTGTTAACATGAATTATCATATTGATTGATTTACATATATTGAAGAATCCTTGCATCCCTGGAATAAATCCCACTTGATCATGGTGTATGATCCTTTTAATGTGTTGTTGGATTCTGTTTGCTAGTATTTTGTTGAGGATTTTTGCATCTATATTCATCAGTGATATTGGTCTGTAATTTCTTTTTGTAGTATCTTTGTCTGGTTTTGGTATCAGGGTGATGGTGGCCTCATAGAATGAGTTTCAGAGTGTTCCTTCCTCTGCAATTTTTTGGAAGAGTTTGAGAAGGATGGGTGTTAGCTCTCCTCTAAATGTTTGATAGAATTCACCTGTGAATCCATCTGGTCCTGGACTTCTGTTTGTTGGAAGATTTTTAATCAGTTTCAATTTCATTACTTGTGATTGGTCTATTCATATTTTCTATTTCTTCCTGGTTCAGTCTTGGAAGGTTAGACCTTTCTAAGAATTTGTGCATTTCTTCCAGGTTGTCCATTTTATTGGCATAGAGTTGCTTGTAGTAGTCTCTTAGGATGCTTTGTATTTCTGCGGTGTCTGTTGTAACTTTTGATTTTTCATTTCTAATTTTATTGATTTGAGTCCTCTCCCTTTTTCTTGATGAGTGTGGCTAATGCTGTATCAATTTTGTTTATCTTCTCAAAGAACCAGCTTTTAGCTTTATTGATCTTTGCTATTGTTTTCTTTGTTTCTATTTCATTTATTTCTGCTCTGATCTTTATGATTTCTTTCCTTCTGCTAACTTTGCGTTTTGTTTGTTTCTCTTTCTCTGATTCCTTTAGGTGTAAGGTTAGATTGTTGATTTGAGATTTTTCTTAAGGTAGGCTTGTATAGCTATAAACTTCCCTCTTACAACTGCTTTTCCTGCATCCCATAGATTTTGGATCATCGTGTTTTCATTGTCATTTGTCTCTAGGTATTTTTTGATTTCCTCTTTGATTTCTTCACTGATCTCTTGGTTATTTAATAACGTATTGTTTAGCCTCCATGTGTTTGTGTTTTTTATGTTTTTTCCCCCCATAATTCATTTCTAATCATCTCATAGCATTGTGGTCAGAAAAAATGCTTGATACGATTTCAGCTTTCTTAAATTTACTGTGGCTTGATTTGCGAACCAAGATGTGATCTATCCTGGAGAATGTTCTATGCGCACTTGAGAAGAAAGTGTAGTCTGCTGTTTTTGGATGGAATGTCCTATAAATACCAATTAAATCTATCTGGTCTATTGTGTCATTTAATGCTTGTCTTTCCTTATTTATTTTCATTTTGGATGATCTGTCCATTGGTGTAAGTGAGGTGTTAAAGTCCCCCACTATTACTGTGTTACTGTCGATTTCCTCTTTTATAGCTGTTAGCAGTTGCCTTATGTATTGAGGTGCTCCTATGTTGGGTGCATATATATTTATAATTATCATATCTTCTTCTTGGATTGATCCCTTGATCATTATGTAGTGTCTTTCCTTGTCTCTTGTAACATTCTTTAAAGTCTATTTGATATGAGTATTGCTACTCCAGCTTTCCTTTGTATTCTATTTGCATGGAATATCTTTTTCCATCCCCTCACTTTCAGTCTGTATGTGTCCCTAGGTCTGAAGTGGGTGTCTCGTAGACAGCATATATATGGGTCTTGTTTTTGTATCCATTCAGAAGCCTGTGTCTTTTGGTTGGATCATTTAATCCGTTCACGTTTAAGTTAATTATCGATATGTATGTTCCTATGACCATTTTCTTAATTGTTTTGGGTTTGTTTTTGTAGGTTCTTTGCTTCTCTTGTGTTTCCCACTTGGAGATGTTCCTTTAGCATTTGTTGTAGAGCTGGTTTGGTGGTGCTGAATTCTCTTAGCTTTTGCTTGTCTGTAAAGCTTTTGATTTCTCCATCGAATCTGAATGAGATCCTTGCCAGGTAGAGTCATCTTGGTTGTAGGTTCTTCCCTTTCATCACTTTAAGTATATCATGCTACTCCCTTCTGGCTTGTAGAGTTTCTGCTGAGAAATCAGCTGTTAACCTTATGGGAGTCCCCTTTTATGTTATTTGTCATTTTTCCCTTGCTGCTTTCAATAATTTTTCTTTGTCTTTAATTTTTGCCAGTTTGATTACTATGTGTCTCAGCGTGTTTCTCTTTGGGTTTATCCTGTATGGGACTCTCTGTGTTTCCTGGACTTGGGTGGCTATTTCCTTTCCCACATTAGGGAAGTTTTAAACTATAATCTCTTCAAATATTTTCTTGGGTCCTTTCTCTCTCTCTTCTTCTTCTGGGACCCCTATAATGTGAATGTTGTTGCATTTAATGTTGTCCCAGTGGTCTCTTAGGCTGTCTTCATTTCTTTTCATTCTTTTTTCTTTACTCTGTTCCACAGCAGTGAAGTCTTCCATTTTGTCTTCCAGGTCACTTACCCGTTCTTCTGCCTCATCCGTTCTTCTGCCTCAGTTATTCTGCTGTTGATTCCTTCTAGTGTAGTTTTCATTTCAATTATTGTATTGTTCATCTGTTTGTTTGTTCTTTAATTCTTCTTCTTTAATTCTTTTGTTAAACATTTCTTGCATCTTCTTGATCTTCGCCTCCATTCCTTTTCTGAGGTCCTGGATCATCTTCACTATCATTCTGAATTCCTTTTCTGGTAGGTTGCCTATCTCCACTTCCTTTAGTTGTTTTTCTGGGGTTTTATCTTGTTCCTTCATCTGGTACATAGCCCTCTGCCTTTTCATCTTGTCTATCTTTCTGTGAATGTGGTTTTTGTTCCACAGGCTGCAGAATTGTAGTTTTCTTGCTTCTGCTGTCTTGCCTCTGGTGGATGAGGCTATCAAAGAGGCTTGTGCAAGTTTCCTGATGGAAGGGACTGGTAGTGGGTAGAGGTGACTGTTGCTCTGGTGGGCAGAGCTCAGTAAAACTTTAATCTGCTTGACTGCTGATGGGTGGGGCTGAGTTCCCTCCCTGTTGGTTGTTTGGCCTGAGGCAACCTAACAGTGGAACCTACCTGGGCTCTTTGGTGGGGCTAATGGTGGACTATGGGAGGGCTCACACTAGGGAGTACTTCCCAGAACTTCTGCTGCTAGTGTCCTTGTCACCACAGTGAGCCACAGCCACCGCCAGCCTCTGCAGGAGACCCTCCAACACTAGCAGGCAGGTCTAGTTCAGTTTTCCCTGAGGTCACTGCTCCTTCCCCTGGGTCCCGATACCCACACTACTTTGTGTGTGCCCTCCAAGTGTGGAGTCTCTGTTTCCTCCAGTCCTGTTGAAGTCCTGCAAATCAAATCCCACTAGCCTTCAAAGTCTGATTCTCTAGGAATTCCTCCTCCTGTTGCCAGACCGCCCAGGTTGGGAACCTGACATGGGGCTCAGAAGCTTCACTCCAGTGGGTGGACTTCTGTGGTATAAGTGTTCTCCAGTCTGTGAGTCACCCACCCAGCAGTTAACGGGATTTGCTTTTACTGTGATTACACCCCTCCTCCCGTCTCATTTTGGCTTTTCCTTTGTCTTTGGATGTGGGGTATCTTTTTTGGTGAGTTCCAGTGTCTTCCTGTCAATGACTGTCCAGCAGCTAGTTGTGATTCTGGTGTTCTCACAAGAGAGAGTGACAGCACGTCCTTCTACTCCGCCATCTTTGTTTCTAATCTGCAGTATCTTAAACTAGCTCTTTTTATAGAGCTTGGCTTTATTGGAGAAGAAACTCAAGTCTGTGAGATTCCCAAGAGCAAGAACGTGGCCTTGTTGATCATGCTATCTCTAGCCCCTTGCCTGGAATATAGTACGTATGATGAGAAATTTATTAGCTAAATCAAGGTAGAAACATCAATTCATAGTCAACTTTCAAGTATCAAAACTTGGATACACTAGATATTACATAATGTCTCCTAAACTGATTTACCTGTCTAAACTCAAGTTAAGCTTTCCTTTAAATACATTGATTTGTGTTCCTCTGATAAAGTTACAGAAATACTTCTTCAGGTTTCTATTTTTCCAATGAAATCACAAGAGTTGCGACTTGCTTAAGGAATAAAGAATGTTTTAGGCATCACAGTTTCAACTCTCCACTTTATTTTATAGATAAACATACGGATACCATGGAATCTAAGATAGAAACAGTTGACCAAGAGCCCAATTATGCTTATAGAGACTCTTAAGAACAGAAAGATGATATTGCTCCAGACCCAAATTTTGAATCAAGATAAACCACTCTGTAAAACAAGTGAAATATTTTTAATTAGTTCTGTATTTGATTTTTCTCATAATGAATACTTAAATGATATTAAACATCTAATCATTTCTCTTTATCCATTTATATCACTGTAAGTATAGCTATATTGATATTGTTTTGATGGTGCCCTTAGCTTATGCTTAGTTGAATAATCCAGCACTGACATAACCTCAAAAAGAGAGAAAATACTAATTCTGATTTAGATGTGTACATTATGTTCTTCCAAAAACATCATTCTGTATTACCAAGAAGAAAATTGAGTATGAAATCTTTTAGTCAAAAGTTAAACTTTAAACACATCATAATTCAACTATACTTAAATAAAAAAAAAAAATTTTAAGTCACATTTTAAAAAGTCAAATAATTTTTTAACAACAAAAGTTAAATATAAAAGCAATCTTATAGGTTCCTAAACAATAAATATTGATTAATTAAAATTCTAAATCATGATTTGCAGAAGGTCTTACAATATCTTTGAAGAAAAATATTTCTACTCATATAAGAACTGTCAATAACTTAGGATCTCTCAATTAAAAAATGTTTTAAAATATTCTGTATTTATTTACGATTTGGAAATGTGTGCTATAAAAATATTTTGACTAATCAAAAAGGGGCACATATTCTTCCTCTAACTCATTATAGAATAAACTCACACATGAAATCAATTAAATAATCATTAAAGATCTATGTTAAATAAATAAAATCTAGACTAAATAATATAGGGATGAAAATTAAGTCTAAATTTAACCTATTCCAAGTAGGTACTGATTTTTATTTCCTTTCTGATTAAATACGGTCATTTAAAGATAAGGTAGAAATTAGTCTAAAAAGTTCATTAAATTTTACTCTCACAGATAGGTAAGAATTTCATGTATTCTAGGGAAAAATAGACTTATAAAGTCTAAGTGCCCTTCAAATATAATGTCTGCATGTTTTAATTTATGAATTTCATCCTTTTCTTTATTTGGGGGTTTCTGTTTTTGTAAATTGTTCTGTCTTTGAAGCAATGGACACTATAAAGAAAGGCAAGTTAGAAACTGCATTATTAGTTCATCATTTAAAAATCAACAGAACAACATTAAATTGTTAGTACTTTCCGGGGTGATAAAAATTTAAAGAATTCCATTTTCTAAAAAAAGTATTTAATTATTACAAAGTATGATGAATATGTTTGTATTCTAATTGTGATATTTTGAAACTTTGGGATTAATTCATACATATATATGTGTACTAATTAAGGGCATGAATAATTTTTAAGGTTCTTCAGGTTAGATTCAAAAAACCAACTGAATCAAAGTCCATTTCAGAAAATCTACAAATCTATACTTTATGCTCTGATACTATCATAGAATGAAATCTAAAAGCCTTTCTGCATGAGGATTTCATCCTCAAGAAATTTCAGAAAGACATTCTAAAGTCTGGACAATAAAGGCATATCTCAGAGATATTGAAAGCTCAGTTGCAGACCACCGCAATAAAGCGAGTATCCCAATAGAGTGAGCCACTTTTTTTTTTTTTGGCTTCCCAGTGCATATAAAGTTATGTTTACACTATACTGTCATCTATTAAGTGTGTAATAGCATTATGTCTAAAAAAGTACATATCTTAATTAAAAAATACTTCACTGCTAAATAATGCTAACCATCACCTGAACCTTTAGTAAGTCGTAATCTTTTTGCCATAGTAACATCAAAGATCTCTGGCCACAAATCACATTAACAAATAATAATAATGAAAAACTTTGAAATATTTTGAGAATTACCAAAATGTGGCACAGAGACCCGAAGTGAGCAAATGCTGTTGGAAAAATAGAGCCTATAGACTTGCTTGATGCCAAGTTGCCATAAACCTTCAATTGCCATAAACCTTCATAAACCATAAACCTTCAACTTGATGCCAAGCTGCCACAAACCTTAAAAAAAATGCAATATCTTCAAAGCACAATAAAGTGAAGCAGAATAAAACGAGCTCCGCTTGTATTCTGGTAAATCAGAAAACATGTCATTAAGTATATGCCAAAGATTTATTAGGTCCCAGCCGATCTAAGGACGGGTTACTTCCAAAGTATCTGAGAAGCTTTAAAAACAGTACATGGGCCTCAGCCCTGGACATTCTGAAAATAATCACTGTAGGAATTGAGAATATGCATTTTTAAAAGTTATACGGGATGATTCTTGTGCCTTGCTAAGGCTTGAAATCCATGTCATATTTTTTAACTAGACAGGAATTAGTCACAAAAAATGTAGGAATGTTTAAAAAAAATGCCAAATTTCTGTTCAGCCATCCCCTCCCCCCAGTCATTCTCACTTTTTTCTTGGTAATCACTTCCCAGGCTAACGTCTCAGAAATATTCACCGTTATCATCTCTTATTGTACAACACAAGCAGAGGCCTGGTCTTCAGATGAGCTGGATGAAAATGCCCCTAGGAAGTATATTCAAAGGAACCTAATTTTCATAAATCAGTACCCTAGAGTATCTCAATGTTGTACAGTTTCCAGAAGAGAGACATATTACCCCCTATATTCCATCTGTACAGTTTTGTCTCAGATTGAGAGTTGTTCCTGAATGGGATAATAAAAAGTGCATTTCAGTAGATGCAGACTGGCAGTGACCAGCCTGGTTGACAGAATTAGAGCTTTCTCAGTGATTAGGATCCTATGGGAGAGGGCTTCGAGTGGATTGAAAATGCATAAAGGGTAAAAGAAAAGAAAGCAGGAGCCTAAAGATGCATGCTTGTGACATGAGGCCGAAGGTCCATATTGGCTCTGACGGAATTTTGTTCTGCATCATTTCTACAGGAATCTATCTTCTCTATTTTTACAAATAAAGAGGTTTATGATTAGTATTTATTTGAAAATTCAACTTAATAATTTATTGAATAGATAGGTACAGTAGAAAAGCAGGCACATATACAACTAATTAAAATACAAGGAAGCATGTAATTTTTTAGGCTGCAATTCTGATGTGTGTGATTGAAGATTTTATGTAGCAGGAAGCATTTGAGCTGAATGGGTGAAATTTTGACAGCATTTAGGAGAAGGGCAAAAAGCAGAGAAGCGGAAAAATGGAGTATGTTATGTTTTAAGAAAAAGGCTAGCAGCTTTTTATGCCAAAAATGAGTCGTGGTTCGGTATTTTTCATGATGTGAAAAATAAGACCAGGAAGAGAGCATCATAGATGAAGCTGAAAGTCTGCACTGCATTCTATAGCAATGTTGAGTCCTGTGAAATGTTCCCTGAGAATATAACATGATCAGACCTGTGCTTTAGGAAAACCTGAGAGAGAAGAGGGGTAAGAAAAACATTTCAAAATCGAAATCAACAGTCTGATTAAGAGGGCTTACAACAAATCAGCTGGAAGTCAACCAAGAAACACATGCTATTATGTATGTGTAAGTACTGGACAGAGACCTGAATGAGGGTTTGAACTAAGACAGAGACATAATGAATTGAAAGAACAGATTCAAGAGGCCTTGCAGAGACAGAGAACAGGTTCCTAACTCCCTTAATCTACCTTGCGTTAGCAAAAAAAAAAACCCTTCATCTTTTCTTTGCTTTTTTTAATCTTTTTTTTTTTTTGGTTGGGGCGGGATGCGTGCTGTGCTACGTGGCTTGTGGGATCTTATTTTCCCAACCAGGGATTGAACCTAGGCCACTGCTGTGAAAGCACAGAGTCCTAACCACAGGAACACCAGGGAATTCCCTTTTTTAATCTTTTGACCACCCTCACCCATTTACTTTCTTTTTTTAAACAATTTTACTGAGATACAATTTACATACCATAACGCTCACCTGCCAAGATGTGCAATTCACTAATTTTTAGTATGTATATAGAGTTGTGCATCCATCACCATAATGTAACTTTAGAACATTTGCATTATCCCTAAAAGAAACCTTTAGCCATGATAAGTCACTCCCATCCCTCCTTCCCTTCTCTCTGCCATGGGCACATAGGCAACCGCTAACCTATACATCAACTTTCTCGCTTATATCTTCTATTGAACACTAAGCTGCTGGGGGAAAGACTCAGTCCTTTAATTAGTACATAATACCTAGTGCAAACATTGCTTTGTGTAAAACATTATTTTTTAATTCAATACCTTTCTCTCAACTTCCATCTCCTCCTCCTACCTCCCCCAACCCCCTGCCCAACACACACACACACACACACACACACACACTACACACTGTGTGTGTATAGAGCTCTGTGGGTACAGAGCGTAGGTATTTCCAGGGCATAATATTCTTACCTTCTATTTCTCTTGTCTTGTGCAGACCAGAAAGCCCTGGATGCTTCTTCAGAAGCCAGTAGAAGCAAACAATCCATGCATATAGGAACAAAGTGATGCAAGAAGCATAAAGTTGTCTGACTTTTTCCATTTCTTTCCTTGGGGTTTGCAGCCTTGAACTCTGTGAGAAAACAATGCAGTACTGCCTGATGATGGCCAGTGCTGGTTCTGGAGGCCCTAGATCCATACCAGACTGTGAGACACACTAGAATGGGGTCCAGATGATTCAGTCCAGACTAAACCATGCCTGGAATAAAGCAAAAGTCTGCTCTCAAGAATGTGACAGACTTTTCATAAGACTGCCAAAATTCCCAGCTGAAATTGAGCATCCAAAGCGTTCATGTCAGTCTTCCTCTCTCCCCAAGAAGGTGCAAGCTCTCAGGGGCCTTCTGACCTTTCCCAGCTATTGCTTGATCCTAGGAGTTTATAGAGCTCAATAAATCTGGAAACATCTATACATATTTTATGATCATAATGAGTGGGAGATAGAAAGGACAGGTATTATAGACACTATTTGTACAACTGAGGAAACTCTTTAAGCATGTCACACAGTGGGTTAGCAATAATCCTCTACCATCTTCTATACGAATTTATCAAGTCAGTTAAACTTCTCTCAATCCCCAAGATTGTCTTTCCAAGATTGTTTTGAGGATTAAAAAAGACAATGAATAGGAACATAATCTGTAAATGATGAAGTATGCATTGTGGACACGTAGTATTTTTGCATGAACTAGTCTAGAGTGCCTTGGACTGGCAGGAGGGTCCGTGTTTAGTTCTTTGAATTTACCTGGAGTCTATGAAGCTTTCCAACATACAGGGCATTAAACATCTGACTGGGTTGTTGGGTAGCTGTTAGCCCTGGATGGTTCCTCCTGAGTCACACCACCAGTTCACTACAGCATACAATTTATACCCCACTTCAAGGACAGTCATTTGACACTTGGTTCCAGACTCCAGCTGAAGGAGGCAATAGGACCCCAATTCTACTCACCTTCCTGGTTCTTTGTGTATGCAGTGAGCTGTCATTCTGTAAGTCCCTACATGTGAATAGTCCTCTTATCTATGATTCAGAGTTGAAGGATTTTGAAGAAGAGAATTTCATATTACCTTGATTTAGTATCTGGTTTCTTACAGACATCAGATATAAACGGCTCAGTATTCACACATCATTTATAATTATTAGCTGGTTAAAACATCTCTTGATGTTTAGCTTGCTTGTAAGGGGGCATAAAATGATGGCAACACCTGGACTTTGAAATATCATGCCCCTCCAAAAATTTTATCCAATAATTTAATTGTTTTCTCTTCTTCCCAGTGTTTTCAAAGTGTGCTGCCCAGAAAATTCAGTCGTATACTCAAATAAACTATCTGCAGAACTCCAGATTTTTAAATAGTATATTTCATTTTATAAAATAGCTTACTGTTTTTGTTTTCTAAAAAAAAATAAGCTGGAAACTGTGCAAACTCTGTGACTCTTCTTTCCGAGGTGGTAAAGTTATTACTTTTATGATAATAGAATCCATTATAAACAGAGCAAGCCATGATTAAGAGCTTTTATAGTTTTTATATATAAAGAAATTTTTAAAGTGTCAATTGTACTGTAAACACATATACTTGATTTTAAGCCTACTAAAAGTTTTCAATAATATTAGAAGCTTACATTAATTAGTGTTTCCATAAAAGTTTGTGAGGGAAATAAACACAAGTAAATATAACACCATAGGATTGAATTAGCAGAGAAAAAAGAAATAATTTTTATGTTTATATTTGAATACACAACCAATTTTTGGTCATTATAAAATAATCATTATCAAGGGAACCTTTTATAAACCCTGTCTACCAGTTATACTCAATATAGAATTCAGCTGTTCAGAGTTAGCACCTAGAGCTCATAAATATTAAGGTTATGGACTGATCTACTGCAGTTTCTATTTTTCCCAATAGATCTATGGTCTCCCCAATACAGAAACTACAAAAGTTGTGGGGTTTGGCTGCCATTTCCACTGAGTTTCATTAAGCCTAAAGAAGCATTTTCTTTTTAAGAATCATAGATAGGCAAAGGTAATCACGTAAGTACAGAGTGAATGTGGCTTTGGATGACTTGATTGCCTCTGTGAAAGACAGTCTGATGGAACCCTTTAATCAAAGGTACTCACTTCAAATGGAGATATCTTCCAACAGTGATTCGCCATAACTTTCTCTAATATCTTTAGGTGAAAGGTGGGGAGGCAGGTAAACTTGAAGTTTACTGATAGTGCAGGAGGCATCTACCAGTTCTAGAGTATTACGGACTCTGTGTCTTAGTTTGAGATCACCAGTTCTTAGGGAATAAGAAGTTTTCTATTTTCTCTCAGTCTGCAATGCCATGTTGCCAAATGTCTGTATTTTGTAAAACAATTTATGTTTCTTTGCAACCAGGTCTAATGATAATATTTCTTATTGGTTCCACATTTGGGGAGTATACTGTCATATAATAGTGTCTTGGGTTTTGCGTAGTTTGGTTAAACTTTTTTATTCTTTTGTTAATCTTGTTCACTTAGTTTGTCTTTGAAACATTTCTATGATTCTTTCCTATCTGATTTCTTTTCTTGCTTGCCTCCTCAATATGGTTTCTTTGCAAGACAATATATGCCCTTATATTTTTCCTATGTATTTATTCACCTATTTCTTTGATACATGAAAATCCCCTTCCATTTATTTTTGCCAATACAAATCCTCCACTCCCTTCCAGGTCTACATAAACATGCATAAGAGAAGTTCCCTCCTGATTAACCGTATTATACCACACTCAAAATGTTGTTTTGCTTTGGAGCTCTCTCTAAGCAATCAGAATATTAGAGATCAAGACATTTGAGGGACTTCCTTGGTGGTGCAGTGCTTAAGAATCCACCTGCCAATGCAGGGGACACAGGTTTGATCCCTGGTCCAGGAAGATCCCACATGCTGTGGAGCAACTAAGCCCATGTGCCACAACTAGTGAGACTGTTCTCTAGAGCCCAAGAGCCACAACTACTGAGCCCGTGCAGCACAACTACTGAAGCCCACACACCTAGAGGCTGTGCTCTGCAACAAGAGAATGAGAGGCATGTGCAGTGCAACAAAGAGTAGCCCCCACTAGCCGCAACCAGAGAAAGCCTGTGTGCAACAACAAAGACCCAATGCAGCCAAAAATAAATAAGTAATTAATTTAAAAAAATAGTGAATGATGTGGTAAAAAATTCTTTAAAAAAAAGACATTTGAATGTTTCTTTCTATCATAAACCAGAGCAGTGCTGATGTAATCACATGTCTCAAAATTTAAGTGACATAAAATATAGCACAGTTTTTAATTTCCTAAAGTTGAATAAAGAGACCTAGAGACTGTCATACAGAGTGAAGTAAGTCAGAAAGAGAAAAACAAATGTCATATAATATCCCTTATATGTGGAATCTAGAAAAATGGTACAAATGAACTTATTTGCAAAGTAGAAATAGAGACACAGATGTAGAGAACAAACGTATGGATACCAAGGGGGGAAGGGTGGGGTGGGATGAACTGGGAAATTGAGATTGACATAAATACACTACCATGAATAAAATAGATAACTAATGAGAACCTACCGTATAGCACAGGAAACTCTATTCAGTGCTCTGTGGTGACCTAAATGGGAAGGAAATCTAAAAAAGAGGGGATATATGTATATGTATAACTGATTCACTTTGCTGTACAGCAGAACCTAACACAACATTGTAAAGAAGCTATACTCCAATAAAAATTAAAACAAAACAAAACAAAATAAAATCGGTTAAAGAGAAATAATAAAATAAATGGTAGTTCCCAACATAATCTACAGATTCAGTGCAATCCCTATCGAATTACCAATGGCAGTTTTTGCAGATATAGAACAAAAAATCTTAAAATTTGTATGGAAACACAAAAGCCAAAGCAATCTTGAGAAAGAAAAAGAGAGCTGGTGGATTCAGGTTCCCTGACTTCAGACTATATTATTATAAAGCTACAGTAATCCAAACAGCATGGTACTGGCACAAAGACAGACTTATAGATCAATGGAACAGGATAGAAAACTCAGAAATAAACCCATGTACCTATGGTCAATTAATATACAACAAAAGAGGAAAGACTACAATGCAGAAAAGACAGTCTCTTCAATATGTGGTGCTGGGAAAACTAGACAGCTACATGTAAAAGAATGAAATTAGAACTTTAACACCATACACAAAAATAAACGCAAAATGGATTAAAGACCTAAATGTAAGACTGGATACTATAAAACTCTTAGAGCAAACACAGGCAGAACACTCTTAGACATAAATCACAGCAATATCTTTTTGGATCCACCTCCTACAGTAATGAAAATCAAAACAAAAATAATCAAATGGGACTGAATTAAAAGCTTAAAAGCTTTTGCACAGCAAAGGAAACCATAAACAAAACAAAAAGACAACCGACAGAATGGGAGAAAATATTTGCACATGATTCGACCGACAAGGGATTAATCTCCAAACAGCTCACGCAGCTCATATCAAAAAAAAAAAAAAATCAAAAAATGGGCAGAGACGTAAACAGACATTTCTCCAAAGAAGACATACAGATGGACAAAAAGCACAAGAAAAGGTGCTCAACATTGCTACTTATTAGAGAAATGCAAACCAAAACTACAATGAGGTATCACCTCACAGCAGTTAGAATGGCCATCATCAAAATATCTACGAACAATAAATGCTGGAGAGGGTGTGGAGAAAAGGGAGCCCTTCTACACTGTTGGTGGGAATGTAAATTGGTACAGCCACTATGGAGATTCCTTAAAAAACTAAAAATAGAGCTACCATATGATCCAGCAATCCCACTCCTGGGCATGTATCCAGAGAAAACCATACTTTGAAAAGATACATGCACCCCAGTGTTCATTGCGGCACTATTTACAACAGCCTAGACATGGAAGCAACCTGTCCATCAACAGGTGAATTAACGAAGACGTACACATAAATGGAATATTGCTCAGCCATAGAAAATAATGAAATAATGCCATTTGCAGCAACATGGATGGACCTAGAGATTATCATACTAAGTGAAGTAAGTCAGACAGAGAAAGACAAATATCATATGATATCACTTATATGTGGAATCTAAAAAATGTTACATATGAACTTATTTACAAAACAGAAACTGACTCACAGACTTAGAAAACAATCTTAGTGTTACCAAAGGGGAAAGGTAGATGGAGAGACAAATTAGCAGGTTGGGATTAACATATACATGCTACTATATAAAACAGATAATCAACAAGGACCTACTATATAGCACAAGGAACTCTACTCAATACTCTATAATAACCTATATGGGGAAAGAATCTGAAAGAGAATATGTATATGTATAACTGAATCACTGCTGTACACCTGAAACTAACACAACATTGTAACTCAAATATACTCCAATATAAAAAAAAAATAAAAATGAAAAAAACAAAAAAATAAATGGTAGTTTACATTTTAAAATATTCACCAATATTTACATTTTCGGTAATTTCCCTTTAAGAACTAACCAACAAAATTTACTCATTAGCAGGTATAATATATAAGCTCTTCATTTTGATAACAAGCAAGTAAGCACACATTTATTCCAAATCTTATCTTCAGTTCCAGTTTACTCACAAGATGGAAACAAGGTCAGTAGCATGCATTTAGGAATAAACCAATACCAGGAAAATGCTCAGAGGAAAAGAAACATTTCCTGTAGTGTCCCCAGCTTAAAGAGAATATTTTGCTCTCTTTATAATCCCAGATGGTCTGTCCAACCTTTATTTCCAGGAAGAGATAGACATAGTACCTTAAACAGAAGGAAATAAGAAATACCTTAATGCATATATGGACACATTGTGAAATTGTCATAATGATGACTTCACAGGGAGAATCTCTTTTCCAATAAAAGCAGATATTACCTAGATTACAAGTTTCCTGAAAGTCGTATTTTACACTCATTTAACAATAATTCCCAAACAGCAGAGCATCTTCTCACATACTTCAAAATTCAATTATTTGTTGGTTGTTTATTTATCATGCATCTGTAACTCGTGTTGTAATAAAAAACAAAGAACAAACACCTTGGGTACTTTCTAGCCTTCAATGCATAAGTCCCTGTCACACACACACACCACACACACACACACACACACACACACACACACACACACACACACACACACACACACACACACACACACACACACACACACACACACACACACACACACACACACAGCAAGGTAAGGTCGTTATCCTCCAAAGGTTTCTAGCTCAGTTATAATGTCTCTACGAATGTGAGTATTTGTTCTGCTTTGACTCACATTTCCCAAAGCCTATAGATAATTTTTAGTAGTGTAATGAAATCACAACAATTATTTAAAAATTGTTTAAAAAATACATTAACAAAGCTTCTCTAAGATACTGTTTCTTTCTTATGTTAACATATTATAAAATCATTAATATTTTTTGTTTGTTGGTTTCTTGGACTTGCTTAGTCTCAAAAGTCTTAAACATATTGTAAGTGGTTAGACAATCCAACTTTCAGAAATATTTATCAAATAGTCACTGTCAACCTGGCAGGGAGAGACCTAAAGAGTCTGTCCTTGACTCCTAGCTGAATGTCTTTATTAATGACTCAGGTAAGTGTAGCAATGGAAGGCTTGGGACATTTGCAGTTGACACAAACATGGAAGTGTTGAGAAACATACCAAATGATAGAATCAGTATTCAAAAGAGTCTCAGACTTCACAACATGTCAGATCTAAGTAGAAAGACAGAGTAACATGGATAAAATATTTGGCACTGTACTTGGGTCCAAAACATCAATTTCAAGAGTTCAGTATAAAGGAATCTAGACTCAGCAAAAAGCACTCTATGAAGTGTTTTGGTTGCGTATAAGCTCAAGATGAGTGAACATTGTCATGTGGCTTTCCTAAAACACTGTGAGTGAGGAAGGAGAGGTGAAACATCTACTGGTATAACACTTTTAGTGCGCATTCTGAGAATCACACTTAAAAGGGTGAGATCAAGAAACTAAACATTTAGGGATAGCACTAACGGTGGAAAGAGGACTTGAAATACATTTGTATAAGAAATGTATAATATTTAACATTAAATTAAAAAAGAATATTGTCTTAAAAATATTTATATATCTGTCAGACAGAATAGTAGTAATTCCATTTGGAATTCTAGATCAAGAGGGGTAAGTAAAAAAAAAAAAAAAAGAGGGGTAAGTTCCAGGAATATAAATTTTAATATGAAAGCAAAGAGTGAAAGAGAGAATTTATAGCTGTAGAATTATGAAACAGACAACCTTGAGAGTTATAATTTTACAGAAACTGGAGGAAATCATGCAGAATCTGATGTCCTCTGAGAAGGAGTGGTTAGAAAAAAATTCAAGTGTTAGTGCTAAACTAGATAAAATATAAAAACCAGTCTAACACTGACATTTTATGGTGCAACAAATCTACTTCATGACTTAAGAGATTTGTCTTTTTCTATTTGAACTTCCAATAAAAAGAGTTGAGTCCTTATCCATTATAATAGAATATGAAAATGGGTATAATGGATAAATGTCTAAATTGCTAAATCAGAAAACACCAGTATACCTATGTTATTAATAAATATGTTGGTAAATACCAGAAAAATAAATAAAAGTGGCTGTTTTTGAGCTATAGGACTTGACATAAGATGGTAGTGCTGGTGGTATTAAATAATGTGCATTTAGCACTATTTAACTTCATTCTCACATTACCATGATCATTTTTTCATAAAAGCAAAAATTGATGAAAATGTCAATTGAGAAAAATAAATGTACTTTTAGATTTTACCCAAGGCTTTCACTTATTTCAAATATGCTATGTGATACTTCGCAGATTTTGTTGGGTTTTTTTCACTTGTTCAGACTGTAACTTCAAACAAATCTATAGTGCTTCATATAGATTCAGAACTAGGCCACATAAAATGCACTATCTTTATCTATTTTCAGAACTTGCAATACAGGACCAGAAAAAGTAGTAAATACAAAGAACTAAACAGTTCACCTTCACATTGTTTTTTAAAATCTCACTTGCTATATCTTATTCTGATTTCCAGCAAAGACAGGACAAGTTCTACAAAGTAAAAAAAAATTTACCAAAAAAATTTACTTCCCTCTTAGAACTGCTTTTGCTGCATCCCATAGGTTTTGGGCCATCGTGTTTTCATTGTCATTTGTTTCAGTATTTTTTGATTTCCCCTTTGATTTCTTCAATGATCTCTTGGTTATTTAGTAGTGTATTGTTTAGCCTCCATGTGTTTGTATTTTTTACAGATTTTTGTCCTGTAATTGATATCTAGACTCATAGCATTGTGGTCGGAAAAGATACTTGATACAACTTCAATTTTCTTAAATTTACCAAGGTTTGATTTGTGACCCAAGATATGATCTATCCTGGAGAATGTTCCATAAGCACTTGAAAAGAAAGTATAATCTGCTGTTTTTGGATGGAATGTTCTATAAATATCAATTAAGTCCATCTTGTTTAATGTAGCATTTAAAGCTTGCATTTCCTTATTTATTTTCATTTTGGATGATCTGTCCATTGGTTAAAGTGGTGTGTTAAAGTCCCCCACTATGTGTTACTGTCGATTTCCCCTTTTATGGCTGTTAGCATCTGCCTTATGTATTGAGGTGCTCCTATGTTGGATGCATAAATATTTACAATTGTTATACCTTCTTCTTGGATTGATCCCTTGATCATTATGTAGTGTCCTTCTTTGTCTCTTGTAATGGTCTTTATTTTAAAGTCTATTTTGTCTGACATAAGAATTGCTACTCCAGCTTTCTTTTGGTTTCCATTTGTATGGAATATCTTTTTCCATCCCCTCACTTTCAGTCTGTATGTGTCCCTAGGTCTGAAGTGGGTCTCTTGTAGACAACATATATACGGGTCTTGTTTTTGTATCCATTCAGCCAGTCTATGTCTTTTGGTTGGAGCATTTAATCCGTTTACATTTAAGGTAGTTATCGATATGTATGTTCCTATTACCATTTTCTTAATTGTTTTGGATTTGTTATCGTATGTCTTTTCCTTCTCTTGTGTTTCCTGCCTAGAGAAGTTACTTTAGCATTTGTTGTAAAGCTGGTTTGGTGGTGAATTCTCTTAGCTTTTGCTTGTCTATAAAGGTTTTAATTTCTCCGTCGAATATGAATGAGATCCTTGCTGGGTAGAGCAATCTTAGATGTGGGTTTTTCCTTTTCATCACTTTAAATATGTCCTGCCACTCCCTTCTGGCTTGCAGAGTTTCTGCTGAAAGATCAGCTGTTAACCTGATGGGGATTCCCTTATATGTTATTTGCTGTTTTCCCCTTGCTGGTTTTAATGTTTTTTCTTTGTATTTAATTTTTGATAGTTTGATTAATATGTGTCTTGGTGTGTTTCTCCTTAGATTTATCCTGTATGGGACTCTCCACACTTCCTTGTCTTGACTATTTCCTTTCCCATATTAGGGAAGTTTTCAACTATAATCTCTTCAAATATTTTCTCAGTCCCTTTCTTTTTTTCTTCTTCTGGGACCCCTATAATTCGAATGTTGGTGCATTTAATGTTGTCCCAGGGGTCTGTGAGACTGTCCTCAATTCTTTTCATTCTTTTTTCGTTATTCTGCTCTGCAATAATTATTTCCACTATTTTATCTTCCA
The DNA here is from genome assembly GCF_963455315.2 of Globicephala melas. Classification (NCBI taxonomy): domain Eukaryota; kingdom Metazoa; phylum Chordata; class Mammalia; order Artiodactyla; family Delphinidae; genus Globicephala; species Globicephala melas. Next base: position 15,713,962 of record NC_083334.1, on the reverse strand, counting down.
TCACTTATCCATTCTTCTGCCTCAGTTCTTCTGCTATTGATTCCTTCTAGAGAATTTTTAGTTTCATTTATTGTGTTGTTCATCAGTTGTTTGTTTGCTCTTTAGTTCTTCTAGGTCCTTGTTAAACGTTTCTTGTATTTTCTCCCTTCTATTTCCAAGATTTTGGATCATGTTTACTATCATTACTCTGAATTCTTTTTCAGGTATAGTGCTTATTTCCTCTTCATTTGTTTGGTCTGGTAGGTTTTTACCTTGCTCCTTCATCTGGTGTGTATTTCTGTGTCTTCTCATTTTGCTTAACTTACTGTGTTGGGGTCTCCTTTTCGCAGGCTGCAGGTTTGTAGTTACTGTTGTTTTTGGTGTCTGCTCCCAATGGGTAAGGTGGGTTGGATAGGCTCTCTGATGGAGGGGACTGGTGCCTATGTTCTGGTGGATGAGGCTGGATCTTGTCTTTCTGGTGGGCAGGACCATGTCCGATGATGTGTTTTGGGGTGTCTGTGAACTTATTATGATTTTAGGCAGCCTCCCTGCTAATGGGTGGGTTTGTATTCCTGTCTTGCTAGTTGTTTGGCATACGGTGTCCAGCACTGTAGCTTGCTGGTTGTTGAGTGGAACTGTGTCTTAGCATTGAGATGGAGATCTCTGGGATAGCTTTCACCGTTTTATATAACGTGGAGCCGGGAGGTCTCTTGTGGACCAGTTTCCTAAACTCAGCTCTCCCACCTCAGAGGCACAGGCCTGACACCCAGCCGGAGCACCAAGACCCTGTCAGCCACACGGCTCATAAAAAAAGGGAGAAAAAAATCAATAAAAAAATAAAATAAGGTTATTAAAATAAAAAATAAAAAAAATATTAAAAATTAATTTAAAAAGAGAAAGAAGAGAGCAACCAAAGCAAAAAACAAATCCATCCATGATAACAAGCACTAAAAACTATACTAAAAAAAAAACCAAAACAGACAGACAGAACCCTAGGTCAAATGGTAAAAGCAAAGCTATACAGAGAAAATCACACAAAGAAGCACACATCCACTCACAAAAAGAGAAAAAGGAAAAAAAAAAAAAATATATATATATATATATATCTCTTTTGGGAAGTCTGAGGTCTGCCAGCGTTCAATAGGTGTTCTGTAGGAGTTGTTCCACACGTAGATGTATTTCTGATGTATTTGTGGGGAGGAAGGTGATCTCCATGTCTTACTCCTCTGCCATCTTGAAGGTCTCCCTTGGGCATCTTTCTTAATGATAGAAGATGCAATATCCAATTTCTACTTCATGGCATGCCCCAGTTCACTGGACCTCTAAACGTCACCAGTTTGGCAAGGCTGATTCTCCATGAGAGAATGGGAAAATTCTCATGAAAGAATTCATGAGATTTACCTGCCACCGTCTATGATACATATATCTTACCAAGGCATTCTGGTTATTTGCAATTCATTTTATCAAGCCTAATTGAGGTGATGTCATCATTTAGTGAACCAGAATGATGTTCTGCATAACATCCAGATAACCAAGATCTTTACATTTTATATTTTGATAGAGGATACAGTCCAGGAGTAAGACAGTGAATTTGTACTTCTGTTCTAACCCAATAAAGATTATTTGATCTTAAACTTCCTTATCATTCTGACTTGCTCCTGCACTGGAACTGCTCTTAAGACTCTGACCAAACAGTAGAACTTATCCCTTGGAAAACTTCCCCATCATCAGTTCCCAGGTCTCTACTTTCCACCTGATAAACTTCCTTTGCTTCTTTCTGTCAGTTTCATGAGGTTCTACATTTAACTCATCCTCACTCCAAAATACATTATCCTCCTCTTCTTTTAATTTCATAGTGCATGCTTAAAACTTATTAAATTCAGATTTCAAGTCATTAAAAACAAAATTTGTTTTGCTCTATTCTTTCCTTGAGGGAAGGGAAACATTAATCTTAAAATACTACAAGGAGTTTTTCTAATATAGTGAAGAAAAATTTTTTTTAAAATAAGAAAAATTTCCATATTATACATTCATGTTCTGTCACTGTTGTTTAGATATTTTCTCTGAGGAAATATCTTTTCTTTGAGTTTCATAGAATAGAAATACTCTAGGCTTTGGACTCAGACAGCCTGAATGTGGTTTGGAGCTACTTTACAAACTTTATAATGATGAGTTAAGTTACTTAATATCCCTTTTGGGTTATTACCAGAATAAATGAAATATATATGGAAATCATATATCACATGGTAGTTTCCATGAATTAAGCTTTCAATCCACTTATATATGTGTTCTCAATATATATTAGAACTAATTATCAACATTATGCTGCTGCATATTTTTATAATAGAAATATGATTTTCTTAGGAAAAAAAGACTCATTGAATTCTCAATTTACCATGCAAGCTGTACAATTTAGTACTTTCAGTCTAAAAAAAGAACCATAATCCACAATGCTTAAAAATGACACCAAAGAAATATATCCAGTGAAATGTGACTCGTAGGGTATCATCATACAGAGTATATCTGTCACAATCCAGTCAAAAACCAAAAACACAGAAACCTTTTACTGTTTTTAAAACAAGGAAAATTTAATTCTGGGAATTGGCTGCAAGGGTGATGGAGGGGTGAGAAGCCAATCATGGGAGCATAAGGAGACCCAGAGATCAGGAACACCTGCAAGGCATTCTTTTCCCTAAGCTGGAGTCTCAGAAAGAAAAGACATTTTCTAGACCTTGGGGAAAGGGATCATCTGGTGGAAACTGAAACCACAGTGGATCTTTCTGGAGGGACCCACAGAAAAATGCAGCCACTGTCTGAGTATCAACTTGAGGAAGGAGGTGCGGGGATACCTTAGTTTCTTCCTTCCTTCCTACTTCACAGTGGTTGAACCCAGAGTGAAGTCAACGCACATGATAGCCTGGGCAGTGCAATCTGCAGGGGCCAGTGTGAGAGTAAACACACTCCAAACCACAGCCAAGGAATTCACAGTAAGTGGCAATGATACAGAGAGTAGGCAAACAGTTTCCCCTCCACAGGGTAGATCTGGGAATGTGTCAGTGCGGCCACAGGGAATATGTGACCCTAAATCCAATGACTACATACTTGAGATGAAAGCTTGGTTTGCTTATGTTTATGTTATGATTTGTTTTCCCAGAAATAAATACTTTTGACACTTTACCGTGTCTTAAATCACAAGGGACATTAATTAACTCATTTTTATGTTTGGAAGTAGGATCCAGGGCGCTAAAACACAAACCAAAAACTATCTGTTTTAGCTGCTTCTCATGAAAAGTGGTTGGAACCATTGTGCTGTCATGAACAATAATTGGATGAGATAGTATGTATACATTTACATATATCACTATATATATATATATATATATAATGTTTGAGAGCATTGCTGATGGTTTATATTCAAGGTGAAAGCCAATTCCAAGGGTACATATAGGGTATTTTTTATACCACAGTATCCTTTTCAGGACTTCTTCTATGGCATGGAAAGATCAGTGCTTTCCCTTTTGCACACAGTGAAAGATTACAGCAATGCCCTTACCGTGTATAGACACTGACTGGCTCCTATTAAAATAATTGACTCCCAACAGGCTTTGGTGCAGCCAGAACCACTCTAAAGTATGTAGCAAGTGTTTACTGTGATACATGCCATTATACATTTGTCCAAATCCAAAGGATTTACACCAAAAGGGAACTCTAATGTAAACTAAGGACTTTGTGCAATAATGGTTTGTCAATGTAGGTTCATCAGTTGTTACAAATGTACTACTCTGGTGGGGGATGGTGACAATGGGAAGGCTGTGTGTGTGTCGGGGGAGGGGTATATGGAAAATCTCTGTACCTTGCTCTCAGTTTTGCTGTGAACCTGAAACTTTTCTGTAAAATAAAGTCTAAAAAAAAAGATGCACACAAGAAAGTGGTAGGTTTCACAAACCACAGTTTCCTACTCCTATAACAATTCATTTTGCGGAGTTTCATACCACACTCTGTGAAGCATCAACAGCTGTACCCCAGGACTTTGGTGAGTATGTGGCAGAGAGGATCTTCTGGAGTCAGATTCTCACCAGTTTGCAGATATGAGTTTGCACATCACTGATATTTTCTCTATTTCTACAAAAATGGATTTACTGAAACTGTTTTGATTAACTTAGTAAAGGTCACTAAAAATTAGTAGCCCAATGTATTATCTGAAAGTTAATGTTACACCTGGTGCTAGTTTTTGGTTGTCGTGTTTTGTGTTCCCTGCTTTCTTAGAAATATCAGTACTTTTCAACAGTCAGGTGAAGATCAGAAATCTCTACCAACTGCTTTTTATGACTGAGTTGAGCAAATGTCAACCCCTATTCTTATAGTTCTGTCTTCTCCAGAACTGCCTCTCTTGTTTGAATGTGTAAATTCTTCTTACCTATCAAAAAAAATAAGAGTAATAAGGCAGATTGCATGCTTATTTAACTCATGCTCATTTAACTGTTTTGTTAAATGAGCATGTTAAATGAGTTGTTTTTCCTGGGCTCTAAAGAACAGATGATAATTAACTGTCTTTAAATTTAACACTTGAGAAGTGCTTAGGGAAAAAAAAAAGTAGATTTAGATTTTACAAAAAATAATTCTGCTATATATTCTGGTGTTCTCAGTGAACAGGCCAGGACAATTTACATTTTCAAAAGGTTTGGGACTTTGGTCTAAATAGCAAAGGTTAGACAGAGGGTTGTGACCCTTTCTGCTTGTTTTGGTGCACTCTGCCCCACGATAGAATTATAGCCTTAGAAAAAAATCTGCAGAGCAAACAGCTGCGAGGTAGGGCAAATACACTGAAGGGCAGAGTAAAATTACTTTAATTATGTACCATTCTTAAAATGTCTTTATTAATATCTAGTTGAAAGGATAATAAGCTAATTTAGCCTTTTCTAATTATATAATATATACTGATTTAATTTAAATACTAATATAAATGCTTATACTCTTTTAACCTATAGTAAATGATATACATGCTACATATATAGATTATTTCTAGAATTACAAGAGTTATGATTTATATTTGATTATTTTATTCATTGATTTATTTTATACAAAGGTGATTTTTCTTCTGAGTTTTAAGTTTAAAAAAATGTTCTTTGTACACACATTCACACATATGAATATATATACACACATATATATACATATGATTATATATATTAATATATGTACAGATACTGGAATGTATATCTGTTGATGGTTCCTTAAGAACAACCATGTTCCCATAGCATGATAATTTATTGCTATTGGGCCAAGCAATAATTAACACAGGTAGGATTTTCCCCTTTGGACAAAGCAATGCAGAAAACAAAATAGGAGCTGATAAAGATGACTGAGGTAATGAGCAACTTTGAGATAGTCTTAGAAGGTGATTCTAAGAAGATGATATTCTGAGACATAATAGCTGGGGCTTAATAAACATAAACCAGCTCTATAAATGTTTTGGGGGAAATTGTTCTAAACAGAGTAAACAGTAAGTGTAAAAGCTCAGAAGAATAAAAGTTTTACACGTTCGACTAAAAATAGTGGTGTGTGGCTAGAGCAGGATAAGAAAGGATTGCAGGAAATGAGGGTGAGTAGCAGCATCATGTTAGACTTTCACGGCAAGGCTAGTAAGGTTTATGGATGTTAGTCTAATTGCAATGGGCTGTTCCCTCCTCGGTGTTACAAAGGCACTGCAAATTCAACATATTTAAAACCAAAGTTTTCATCTTTCTTCTGAAAACATGTTTTTGCTTCTGTGTTGCCCACCTCAGTTAATGAAGTCATCTGCTCTCAGTTGTCCAACCTAAAAAAAAAACTTCTACTCTGTCCCGTAATTCTTCCCTGATTTCCAAATCTATTACCAAAAGTCACTGATTGATTCTTTCTCGTAAATCTCTCATCATGCCCTCCTTTTCATACCACTGCTATGGCTCCAGTTTACCATCTCTCTCTGAAATTTCACCTCATTTTCCTCTTAAAAGACCCACTGCCTCTGGTTTTATTTCCTTGAGTTAGTCTTTACACAGCAGTCATCATGATCTTTGTAAACAGTGTTCTGTCCTGTCCCTCCTATGTCAAAGCCTTGTAATGGTTCACAGGGCACAAATAAGGAAGTCTACACCCTCAGGCATGGAATTCAAGATTCTTTAGGTATGGTTGTTAAACTACAATTCCAATCTCCAACCTGTCACACAAATTAATTCTCCAACAAAACCAAACTATTTCCAATTTCCTTTTTGTTCCCACTGCTTCAAACTTCTCTTCTTTGCACATGCTGTTTCTGACATTAGGAATGACTCATCCCATTACATGCCCTGCTGTGTCCCTGCAAAATTCATTCTTAAAAACCTAGTTTTAGTGTCAGTATTTTGGGGAATACCTCTCTTGAACATGCAAACTTTCTCTCCCCCCTCCACACACTACCACCACCACTTGACCTTTCATTGCCTCTGTGTTTCTACTGTATTTTGCACAGAAAATAATTTTAGAACTATGGTTTCCCTCGTTGATATCCTTTATAATGGTTTTATGCCTGTGCCTCAAGCAACATGTGATGAGGACCCTACAGAGCTTGCGCCTGAACAATACAACTATCAATCATAGCAGTAAAATGTCAGACATACAGGGAATTTAAAGATCATTAAGGCAACCTCTTCATATTACAAATAAACTGATAACCAGAAAGGTTAAGCAGCCAAGGTCACATAGGTAGTTTTTTACGGAGCCCATAATGACCTTAAATTTCCTGCCCACATATCTCTAGCCAGGGACATTGTGTACCATTGGGCTCTGCTTCCTTTACCTCATATATTTACTTTCATGGATGAGATCTTAAATTGAGAGCAGATGGGTAGCTATGGATACATTTGTTTTATTTATATTAAGCTCTCTATCTCTGTGAATTAATAAAACGATAAGCTCGAGTGTGTAACTGTCTAATTGATACTGAGGATGAGTGTCACTATGCAATCACTTATTCCTTCACTCATTAATTCTTTTGTCAAATACTTCTTAACCACCTTTAATATGCCAATACCATACCTGTGTTCAGAATAAAAAGACAGAGAGAATTTGGTCTTTGCACTCCAGAAACTCACAGGAAAAACCCCCACATAATCAGAATATTGAAGCAAAGATTAAAAAGCATGAATACACCAAGAAGTGCACAATTTTGCTAGGAAACAGCCACCAATTTTTTTAGAGAAAAGTGCATTTGAGCTATACATTTATTCATTCATTGCCAAGCAGTAAGCTTGTTAACAACAATTAAAGAGGAAGACTAAAGGATAAATCATGAAATGTTCAATCAGTGTTATTTTTAGCTGATTGACAGCTTGAATTAGTCCCACTGATAACACTAGTTGGTTTATCATACTATGAAATTAGAGTCAAGTTAAGTCAATGATATTCCTATACCCATAAAATTTTGAATTATTTTAATTTTTTTAATTTTATGTTATTAGTCTAGTCTTCAGAGTTTCAGCTTTAAAGTTTAATTTTAATTTTCTTTCTGTGATCCCTGAAATTAGAATAAGTGCCCAATTCATTTCTGACTCCGCCCCCCCCCCCCCCCCCGGTACTGATATGAATGTCCTGATTTTGCTTGCCGCAGAATGTTGCTGTGATGAGGGCCTATAAAGAATGGTTTGGCAAATTGAAATAAAATAAAAATTGTCTTCCGCTTCTATAATGAGACTGTATCCTATTTCACAGTTTAACAAATCTTGACAAACTTTTATTTCATTTGGTTTTTCATATTTGTTCGCTTGGTCTATGTCTAAAGGTAAACAAACCCATTGTTACTGTATATCTTAGTCATCCAAACCAATGAAGTCTAGAAGTCTAAAAAAGACATGATTATTGAACACTGCCAGCTTGATTTCCAACTATAAAAATTAATAGTGTTTTACATAAACATCCCAAAGCTCTGGCCATGCATTTTTAATTTACCTTATTCGTGGTGTTTGTTTTTTAGCATCTTTATTGGAGTATAACTGCTTTACAATGGTGTGTTAGTTTCTGCTTTATAACGAAGTGAATCCGCTATACATATAATCCCCATATCTCTTCCCTCTTGCGTCTCCCTCCCTCCCACCCTCCCTATCCCACCCCTCTAGGTAGTCACAAAGCACCGAGCTGATCTCCCTGTGCTACGCGGCTGCTTCCCACTAGCTATCTATTTCGTAGTGTATATATGTCCATGCCACTCTCTCTCACTTTGTCACAGCTTACCCTTCCCCCTCCCCATATCCTCAAGTCCATTCTCTAGTAGGTCTGTGTCTTTATTCCCGTCTTACCCCTAGGTTCTTCATGACCTTTTTTTTTTTCTTAGATTCCATATATATGTGTTAGCATATGGTATTTGTTTTTCTCTTTCTGACTTACTTCACTCTGTATGACAGACTCTAGGTCCATCCACCTCACTACAAAAGATCCTCATCACTTTTCAACATTTTTCAATAGTCATTTTAAAATTTTGTACAAATCTTTCCCATTAATACTCCACAGAAGGAAAGATTCTGTGGGATTCTTCTTCATTTGATTTGAGGAGTATTTCATAAAAGTATAAGATATTAACAAATCTAGCAACTAAACTTTTCATAAGTACATGTATATATATGTTTAATATGGAAATAAGAAAGTATAACCATCATTAGTTTAGCAAAGAATTCATATCTATACAAATATGCATATATATGATATATAAGTGTACATAACTATTATCATGTCTAAAATAATGCACTGTGAATCCCACTACTGGGCATATACCCTGACAAAACCATAATTCAGAAAGAGTCATGTACCACAGTGTTCATTGCAGCTCTATTTACAATAGCCGGGACATGGAAGCAACCTAAGTGTCCATCGACTGATGAATGGATAAAGAAGATGTGGCACAAATATACAATGGAATATTAGCCATAAAAAGAAATGAAATTGAGTTATTTGTAGTGAGGTGAATGGACCTAGAGTCTGTCATAAAGAGTGAAGTAAATCAGAAAGAGAAAAACAAATACCGTACGCTAACACGTATATATGGAATCTAACCAAAAAAAAAAAAGTTCTATAGAACCTAGGGGCAGGAGAGGAATAAAGACACAGACGTAGAGAATGGACTTGAGGACATGTGGAGGGGGAAGGGTAAGCTGGGACGAAGTGAGAGAGTGGCATGGACATATATACACTACCAAATGTAAAACAGATAGCTAGTGGGAAGCAGCCACACAGCACAAGGAGATCAGCTCAGTGCTTTGCGAAAACCTAGAGGGGTGGGATAGGGAGGGTAGGAGGGAGACGCGAGATGGAGGAGATATGGGGGTACATGTATATGTATAGCTGATTCACTTTGTTATAAAGCAGAAACTAACACACCATTGTAAAGCAATTATACTCCAATAAAGATGTTTAATTAATTAAAAATAATGCATTGTAGATTTGCTTTATTATTTTTGTTATTATCAAATGCATGTCTCAGTATATCCTCACATATCAGTTATTTATATGAGGACACCAAAACTAAATGACTTACCCAAGGTCACACAGCCAGATTGTTTACTAAACTGGGTTGTGATAAAACAACATTTAGTCTGTGTTATAGATGGTTTTTATATATGCAAATTTACTTCTTAGGCATGATCTTTTATCTTGCGATTAAATTTCCAAAGGGCATTTTTGACACTCACATTAGCTTAGTTCAAGGAGAAATTAATTTCCTCTTGACAAGTGTTGTGAGTTTCAAAATATCCCCTGTGTATGTTTGCTGAAAAGGTTATTTGTCTTACAAATGTTCATGGTAAAGATATCTAAGCTTTTATTTTGCGTATGTATCTTTATATACATAGCACTCATTATAAGTTAATGAGATCAGTTTTCTGTAGTGACTTTTGGAAACTAGTCTCTAACTTTATGATTATGCTGTATGTTTCACATCTTATTTAAATATTATTTTGGCCTTTAATTTTTAACCTTAAGTTTCATTACTGTGTTATACAATTTCATCTGAATAACCATACAAAAACAAATTATAACTATTCAACTCTAAATTTATGTAACTAAAAGTAGCTCTTCTAGTCTTTGTTATTATAATCAGTATTTAAAACTCAGGCCAAGGTTTTTGATCAGCAAAGACACTGTGGACATGAGCTGCAAACATTGCCACAGCTGGAGGAAACCATTGGAACGCAGGCAACAGCACTTCTGCAGAATAAGTTTTTTCATTCCCAAACTGTGGAACAGATCAAAAAACAAGCATCTGGAAGGATATGTGGCAGCTGGAAAATCCCCTGACCACACATTTTAAGATGCTTGTGGTTTAATGTATACATAATTATTCTAACATTTACTAAAATAAAAATCAGTTATACATTACTAAAATACTATATTATTGATTTTATTTTATATCAGGATAATTTTGATTGTCTTAATTTCATTAAATAATTTCCTAGAACTCACTCACGTGCTAAGTAGAAACCTAGAGAATAATTTACATTTTTCTTTTTGGTGAAGGTTTAAATAAATTAAAACTTAAGTCATGTGATCTAGCAATCCCACTTCTGAGCATATATCTGGAGAAAACCATACTTCAAAAAGATACGTGTACCCTAATGTTCATTGCAGCAAGACATGGAAGCAATTTAAATGTCCAGACAGATGAATGAATAAAGAAGATTGTTTTATATATATATATATATATATATATAAACACACACACATATACATGCAATGGAATACTACTCAGCCATAAAAAAGAATGAAATAATGCCATTTGCAGCAGCTTCAGTGGACCTAGAGTTTGTCAAACTAAGTGAAGAAAGTCAGAAAGAGAAAGACAAATATCATAAGATATCACTTATATGTGGAACCTAAAATATGATACAAATGAACTTGTTTACAAAACAGAAACAGACTCACAGACACAGAAAACAAACTTATGGATACCAAAGGGGAAGGGAGGGGAGGGATAAATTAGGAGTTTGGGATTAATAGATACAAACTACTATATATAAAACAGATAAACAACGAGGTCCTACTGTATAGCATAGGGAACTATATTCAATATTCTATAATAAACCATAATGGAAAAGAAAAAATAAACAAACAAAAATAACCCAAGGTCTTCAAGAACTGATTATTCCCTTTATTTTAACATGAATTCTTCTTTAATTAAAAAGATTTAATATTCAAGGATTATTTCATCTTCCTTCAAAAAATGGAGTCTTCGTTTCTAGGGCATGTTTGAATTTAGAAGGAGAAAAAGATTTCAACTAAGGAGATTAAATATGCAAATATATGTATATATATGTAGATGTGTATACATGCAACGCATGTGCTTTTCTTCAATAAGTTAATTTATAGCTAATCTTCTGACAAAGATTCAATGGTTGTGTACATGAGTGTGTTTTAATCATTTCAGCAGTTCCACAAAGTTTCCCACACAGGGAGGGAGGGAGGGAGGGAGGGAGGGAGGGAGGGAGGAGGGAAGGAAGGAAGGAAGGAAGGAAGGAAGGAAGGAAGGAAGGAAGGAAGGAAGGAAGGAAGGAAGGAAGGAAGGAAGGAAGGAAGGAAGGAAGGAACTCAGCAGGTCCAGGGTAACTCCTTATTTTGCCTTGTTTTATACTAGGTGTTATACAAATGTGTACAAATGTGTACAGCTGTTTTCCTTCAGTAAATGGAAATATTTATAAGAGGCCCTCTTGCAATTTCATGGCTGCTGACTACCATAAATCATTCAGAGAGAAGATGAAGATCCAATGAGTGAGCACTGCACACTGAAAATGTCACTGTAAAACTAAGGTGGAAAATGTCACTGTAAAACTAAGGTGGAAAATGTCACTGTAAAACTAAGGTGGCAGAGACAATGGCTCAGGAATTGAACTCAAGACCCAAACCAGCTTTAATGAATCTGACTCTTACATTTTGTTATTCAACTTTGGTGGCATCTTTATCCTAGTTGAGCCATTTAATTTTATTTTAAGTGGAATGCCTTTAGTATAACATGAAATACTAAACTTTATTAATTCTATAAGATATTTTGCTATCCCCTTTCCTTTCTCGTGCCTATATAATGGCTATTATCGTCAGTCTTCTAAGGTGCCTTTTTTCTTTCATTTTTATTAGAATAACTAGGGTAATAATCTTGAGATTTTCACTGAAAGAAGTTCTAAAACTTTAGTCTTTTAAAGTTCAAAATAAGTTATTTAAATAAAGGGTAACATAAGAAAATAGAAAATTAAAGGGATAATCACTGATACATAAATAATATGTGTGCATACACACATATAGATAAATTAAATTAGACAGATATAGCCTAATATTATTAAATCACCATTTTTCTAGCTTGGGATATATTTTCAAAGGAAAATAGAAACATATGCACCTAATTTTATTTATATACCACTTTTTCAGTTTTTTTTTTTTAATATTAGCCAAAAGGTAGTATGGTTTTTCTGTAAAGTTTTCTCAAGAGAAATATTTCAAGCCACTGTCAAGACATCACCTTTCTTTATAAGAGGAACTTAAATAATCCTCACACCTGCGTTTTCTGTAGCCAAATCATTCCATGTTTTATTTACGTATTGAATCAATACAACAGTTAGTTCACTTCTATTTTCTTCCACACGAAGCACTGGGAAAAGGGTTATTTTCCTTAGAGAAAATAAGTCTGATCATAAGATTTTTGTTTTAGTTTTGTTATTAAGCAATTGAGAGAATCACTTGTATTCTCTGTATCTCAGTCATAAAACAGATCTTCTCAAAAGATGATTATTTCCCAAAGGTGGTGCATGGTTACAAAGTTGTTCAGAAGTGAGGGGACCATACCTTCTTTCTTTATAAGTCCCAGATGGCCCAGGTTCAGATTCTTGTATATAAAGAGACTGCAATTCAAAGCATTCCAAAGATATTACACTAACTGAACTTTTTGTGCTATTTCAACATCAATTCATGCTCTTTAGGTCCTCAGGAGATGCTATAAAAAAATCTATTGCCATTTCAGTATTTCAGTATCAACTTCCCAAGACAGAGCTTCTCATCCACCCCCCCCCTTGAAAATAATCATGACCATTTCTCTGTTATTGCTGTTGACAATTCCATTTGTCTTTCCTTCTCTGCAGCATCATTTCATTCATCTCATTTACTGATCACCTAACATTTCAGGCTCAATTTGCAGTTCTGAAAATACAAGGATGAATGAGCCATATTCTTTGAGTTTAAGGAGTTCATGGGATCATCAGACCAAAACACATGACCAAAATCTAATACTTTAAGTATAATGGCATGTGTAAATCAAAGGGTATGATGTGAACAAAATGCAGATTACAATCTAAGATTTGAAGGATCAGGAATTGCTAAATAGGGTTACCAGTTCTGTTTTAAAGGATGAAGAGTAATTATCCAAGTGAGGCAGAAGGAGGAGATAGGGCGTTCTAAACTAAGGAGAAAACATTTTGAAAAAATGAATATAAAGTACAGAGACTATATTGAGTATAGAAAATCACAAATATAACTGGTATATCAAATCAACCCTCCTTGGAATGAAAGTATAACACGGTTCTGCTTTGCCTCTCATTTGAGTAAGGGTGTGTGAAAGTGCAAGGGAGATTGGAATTAATTTCAAAGAAAATGTAGAGTCACTGAAGAGGAGTGATATGGTTATATTTGAGTTTATAACTATGATTTGTTTGGCGAGTGGATTTAAAGAAAATTAAGACCAACGAATGTAGAAAACAAACTTATGGTTACTAGGGGATAAGAACGGGAGGGATAAATTGGGAGACTGGGATTGACATATACACACTACTATATATAAAATAGATAACTAACAGGGAACTCTATTTAGTACTCTGTAATAGCCTATCTGGGAAAAGAATCTAAAAAAAAAAAAAAGAGTGGACACATGTATATGTATAACTGATTCACTTTGCTGTACACCTGAAACTAACACAATATTTTAAATCAACTATACTCCAATAAAAATTAATTTAAAAATATAAAATAAGACCAAAGACAGTAAACAAAAGATTTTTTTTTTCCAATTATCCATGCTGGATCTAGTAGTGATGGAGAAGAAAGGAAATAGGTAAGGAAACCTAAGGAAGTAAAATCTGTGTGCACTGAGTGATGTTTAGATGTGAGTGGGGAAGAGGAATGTGAGATCAAAGGAAAATCTCAGGTTTCCAGTTTGGTTGGATGAGTGGAATCTGTTATCAGCTTCTGCAGAGGTATGGCAGGAGGTGGAGTTCTAGAGCAGATGTTGAGCTCAATTTTAAATATGTTGAGTTCAGGTGCATACGGGACAAAGGGAAGATGGCCAGAGACACTTGTAACTATTAAAATAAATCTCAAGTGGAAACTCCTGGCTGAAAATTATAATATAGGTAGATATATAGATATAGATATATACATACATATATACATACATAGACATAGATTTAGATGTACATATCTATCTCCACAGATATTTTTTCTATAATTTCCATTTGGTACTTAAATTAATGTTAGTTTTTCTGCAAAGATTTATGTGTTTATTCATTACACATACATTTTTCTTTACATAGCAGAGCCTAGTAACTACAAATCCTTCTAAAATCTTGTCTGCTAATTCCATACAGATCATCTCAAAGTTGAACTCCATTGATTGCCTATTGTTGTTAACAGCCTGATTGAGATATAATTCACATAACTAAAATTTACCCATTTAACGTGTTTTTTTCAGTGGTTTTTAGTATAATACAGAGTCGTGCATTGATTGCCTTTTAAGTATTAGTCACATTTTAATGTTTCTTTGTATATCCAGTAACACAGGATTATATCCAACATTGTGAATGATACTTACAGAGACTCTGGATTTTGATATTTTCTCTCTCTCTCTCTCTCTATCTCTCATCTGTCTATTCATATATATGGCTAAAGTGATAGTTAAATCTACAGAATGGGATGAGCAAGTAGTCAAGGGAAGTAGCACACCTGGGCAACATCAATGTGTACACTGAGTAGTCTACAAAGAAGACAGAAAAGAAAATGAGAATAAATAGAAGTTATATTATCACAGAAGCCAGATGATTTTTTCTAACTTAGAAATGTATGGGATTAACAGACACACACCACTATATATAAAATAGATTCAAGGATTTATTGTACAGTACAGGGAATTCAATATCTTATAATAACCTATAATGGAAAAGTATCTGAAAAAATATATATGTCTAACTGAATCACTTTGCTCTATACCTGAAACTAACACAATATTGTAAATCAACTACACTCCAATAAAAAAAAATCCTTAACTTCTAAATTCTATCAAGATTACTTGTTCCCATTTCACTATAAATATCATATATGTTTGATAAAACATTCTTATACACATATTCATCCTTCCAGAAATTTTTTTTAATTGCAGTTGTAAATAAAGGAAAAAAAACCTTGCTTTTTAAAAAAATTCCATGACTGTCGAGTAAATATGGATTACTCCTTTTTCTGATGGGGGGTGAAAGAGAGTGCTGGTAACTGTTTTGTCATCAATATCTTTTCATCCTCTGCTCTTCACCATATGTAAATTTAGCCATTTAGGATGCTGTGTTTCTTTGGGGTTACAGGGCAGGAGTTCTTTAGCACATTATCATTCCATGATTATGTATACAGACCTTGGATTTACCTCCCTTTCTAGAAATCTATGTCATCAGGAACATGAATTTATCACTTTGAACTTTATCTGTGATGGAATTTTGTTAAAATCGCTTTGAAATCCTCACCATAAAACTATACTGTTGTTACTTGTTTTCTTTAAACAGTCTTTACAGCTATTTTTTTATAAATGGAAATTGAAAGCCTCTTTGAGTAATTAAATAAAGTACAAGTTGCTGCATATGAGAAGAGATATTTAAACCCAACAAATAAAAAGTCTTTCTGGGATAAGTCAATTGCTTTTCTGGTTAAATAAGTGCTGTTGGCGTTATTGTTATCAATGAGAACGTTATCAGCTTAGAACTTGAATTTTGATTCTAATTGTGTTTTCAGAAGAAATATATGTTTTCTTCTGTAATTTATTTGAATGAATTAATCATTGTGAAAAGAAACTAAAGTGCTTATCTAATGAGCTACAATCATGAGCCTCTACTATATATAGCACTTTTGTGATTTTGTTCAAGTATTTAAGGAATAAAAATACCAAATCTCACAATAAATACAGAAATGCTGAAGTACACATATTTATATCATGGTATAAAAAATCTGAGATAAATGGATAGATGATAAATAGATAGGTATAGATGAAACAGTATCAGTCAGCAGATGAGAGAACTTGTCTATTTCTCAAGCTAGTAATATTTCCAGACCACACTGTTGTAATAGACTGAATACTCGTATTAAAGAGAAGAGTAAAACATTATCATTGTCCTCAATTATATGTTTTCCAACTTTATTGAGATATAATTGACATAATATTGTGTAAAGTTAAGGTGTACAGTGTGATCATTTGATACACATGTACTTGTGTATGAGGTTAGTTAACACATTCGTTTCTATGGGAAGAACATTTAAGCTCTACTCTCTTAGCAACTTTCAAATGTATAATACAGTATTGTTAACTATAGTCACCATTAGGTTGGTGGAAAGGAAAGTTTGCTTTATTTCGGAAGCCAGCAGCGGGCGGACTCCTGTCCAAAGGCTGACTCCCCCGCCACTGACAATCAGTGGGCAAGAGCCTAAGAGCTTTTATAGATGGAGGGAGGGGGCTACATGCCGAAACAGCACAGTCAGCTCTGACAGTCATCTTGAAATTGGTCATGCAGTGGTCTAATCAGTGTCATCTTGATTGTTTTAAGTACAGTTAGTCTTTAGTTCCAGGGTCAGTTTGTTCCCATTTTTTTGAGGCCAGTTCTCAGAATTGTGGCAGTTTATGTCATGACTACAGCCTGGTCATCATGTAGTTAACTTCTTCCACCTGGTGTGGGTTTCAGTATCTACAAGACAGCTCACAGGATATGGCTCAGGATATGATCTATAGCCCTTGAGGAGGAACTAGAGGTCCTTGACTTTGCTTAATGACTAAACTATTATTATTTGTCTCCTTTGACTGTTTTCCTTTGTTTCTGCATTTTCTCACTTCTCTGATTAAACTTATGCTTTGGCTAAAGTTTTTCTACCGACAAAAGGCAGGTGAAGGACCTGGCGGGTAAGGACCATAGGGTCCTACTCTGTTTCAATATCATTCAGCATAATGCCCTCAAGGTCTGTAGAGGTTGTGGTAAATGGCAAGACTTCCTTCCTTTTTATGTATGGGTACAATTCATATATATAATTCCACTACATATACATAACATATATATAATTTCACATTTTCTATATCCATTTGAGGCAGGCTGGGACCCGGGACCTGAGACACTTTGCTGCAGTGCTTGCACCTGGACAAACATCTCCTTGAGCAACAAAATACAAAGAAACTATAAGGGACTAAAAATAACTGCATGCATGCGCAGTTGGGACAAATTATGAACAACAAGATGCAAAAAGACCAAAAACCCAACTGCCACTTCTGAGGAGCCAGGAGCACAAGCAGGCAACTGCGCACCCCCTGCACACGCCACCACCAAGGGGTGGGCAGACCACCCAAGCCCCCCCTCCGACCAGACCCCTGGACACACCCCTCCCCTCACCCCCTCAGGGAGTGAGCATCTGTTACATGTTGTCACTCCCTTGCGCGGCAGCGGGAGTCCCAATAAAGCCTTGCCTGAATTTCTCGTCTATCCTCTTATCAATTTCTATTGATTAAGGAGGCCAAGGACACTGATTGGTGACACATTCGTCCATAAATGAACACTTAGGTTATTTCCACTCTTGCCTATTATGAATAATGCTGCTATGAACATGGGAGTGCAGATATCTTGAGATATCTTTTCATTTCCTTTGGATATATATATATATATATATATATATACACACCCAGAAGTGGAATTCCTGGATCATACTTCCATTTATAATTTTTTGATGAACCTCCATACTGTTTTCCACAGTGGCTTACACAATTCCCACAAATGTTCCCTTTTCTCCACATCCTAGATGACACTTGTTATCTCATCTTTTTAATGACAGCCATTCTAACAGGTGTGAGGTGATATCTCATTGTGGTTTGATTTGCACTTCCCTGATGATTAATGATACTGAACATCTTTTATGTACCTGTTGGCTATTTCCTCAATGCTAATTTAAATCAATAGACAAAGCTAACACATGAAATGAAAAATAATTTTTGTTAAACTCTGTGGAAACAACTACGAGAGCAGTAGAAGTCTAGACTTCACATTTACTGAGGATCTAATTGCTGAGCACTTTCACACGCACACTCTTATTTAATCTTCACAATACTCTGTGGTGAGGTTATTAAGCCATTTTACAGTTAAGAAATGGAAGCTTGGTATGCTCAAGAAACCTGCCCTAATTCACAAAACATGACTCAAGTCCAGATTCATCTCATTCAAAGGCCCTTGTTCTCGGGACTTCCCTGGTGGCACAGTGGCTGGGACTCTGAGCTCCCAATGGGGGGGGCCTGGGTTTGATCCCTGGTCGGGGAGCTGGATCCCACATGCATGCCACAAATGGGAGTTCGCATGCCAAAGCTGGGGAGCCCGAGAGCCGCATCTAAGGAGCCCACATGCCGCAACTGAGAAGCCAGCGAGCCACAACTAAGGAGCCCACATGCCGCAACCAGGAAGCCAGCAAGCCGCAACTAGGGGAGCTCGCCTGCCGCAACTAAGGAGCCCACCTGCTGCAACTAAGACCCAGTTTGACCAAATAAGTAAATAAATATTAAAAAAAAAAAAGCCCCTGATCTTTCCATTATTCCACTGAAGCAGCAGTGGCAGAAGAACACTCTAGTACATTTACCCTGTTTTCATGTAAAAGTAGATTCTGCATCTAAACTCCGTTTTGTATAACTGAAACTCCTTTATGTGGCATTAGTTTAGGTTAAAGGCACTTGAGTTTTGGGGGGATGGGGAGTACTTTTCTCTTTCCAACAGTAATATCACTCTCAATTTAACCCAAAAATAGTAGACCAAGAAGACTTTACATAATACAACTACCTAGCTTTGCCAACTAAAGACATCTTTAGAAAAGTGACTCGAGATTTAGACCCTAACCATATAATACTGCTCTGAGGTTTCAGAGTACTAATACGAGTTTTCGTAATTTCTAGTACATTTTTACCAAGTACAGCTATCTCTAATTTTTCCTTGTAATAAACAAAATTGTGATCTTCATAAAAACAGACATTATGCACTTTTTTTAAACCACACATGGAACTAACATTATGCTAAGAGAGTAAAAGTTATGGTACTTGCTAAATATGTCTGAAGGCAAGTGCCTCACCACTGTCTAAGCAAATAATTACTCTACATTAAGGAACTTCAAGCTGGGCAGGAATTAGAGACAATCAGGAAATGCTATTGGTGAGAAATATAGAACTGTCTCATATATCTAAACTTAGGATTATCTTTCTCTCCCAAATAAATATATTTATTTTCCATAGTCTTCAAACTGTTGTCACCTTCAAAACACACTGAAAGTATACAGATCTCGGTAGCCTAGGCAACAGTGTTGTGAGTGATGAAGATGTCAAAGTTATCAATAGGTGGCGTATACCATTGCAACGTATTAATAACTTTTAGAGCACATTAGGTCTGAAGACATCTCAGTCACCTAAAAATACTGACAGGGCCAAGCTCAGCGGACAGTCAAGGTTTACCTCATTTTTTTTTTTTTAATATTTATTTATTTACTTATTTGGCTGTGCCGGGTCTTAGTTGAGGCATGCAGGATCCTTAGTTGCTGCACGCGGGATCTAGTTCCCTGACCAGGGATCGAACCTGGGCCCCCTGAATTGGGAGCGAGGAGTCTTAACCACTGGACCATCAGGGAAGTACCTACCTCATTCTTAAATACTATTTTGACTATACATTCATAGTAAGTAAAAGAGACCGATGTTTACTGACCTCTATTAGAGGCCTCTCCAACCGGATTTCAGTGCTTACTGTCATCACCCTTATGCTTGAGATATTTTTTAGATCGAAAAAAGAAATATAGAGAAACACTGATTCATTTACTCAACATGTACTTTTGAGCACTAACTGTCAAATAAGCCTTAATCTCCATGAGAGAGATTAACAACAGAGAACAAGACAGACCAAGTCCATACTCTTATAAGCCTTACATTCTTGGGCATTATCCCTCACAGAGCATCATGATTTTATCCGTGAGGTGTCCCAGTACACGTGTGACACGTGACAGGCTTACTGCTTGAGAAATATTCAGCTAAAGTATGCCAAGTTTTGAAGGCACAAAATAACAGTTTATGTGCTCAAAATTTAAAGGGTCATTTCAATGCAGAGAAATGTGTCTGAAATACCTATGTAAAGAAAGGAAATATGAGCACTGGTATATTTAAGTATCTTTAAAGATGAACATCTTTAAATATTAATTAAAATCAAAATTAATTTAAAATAAAATATGTTTAAATAAAATAAGCTAAAGCTACAGTGGCCATTGAAATAAGGTGTATATAAATTTGTGAACTCATTTTAGAAATTGGTAGAGTGAAGTTTAAAATAATTAAAATAGTTTTTATTTGATCCAAAAATTTTTTTCATTTTATTTCTCTTGGTAGGATACAGACTAAAACGTATCATGGAATGTGACTTAATTAGATACTAGTGGAGTGATTTAGCAAGACTTTCTTACACTAAACAATAGAGAAATCATAATAAAAATAAATTAACTATATGCATTTTATGGTTTAAAGCATGTTCCAAACTTCATCTAGATTCAGTTTCTAGAAATACTTGAAATAGGGAAGATTGATCACTTCTGAAAATTACTAGAATTTTTCTTCTTGATCATTATTAGCAATATCTGCCCATTTATTAATTCCCAACTCTGTTTTTTTCCCTTCAATACCTCTTCTGTTCTAGTTTTATAATGTTACTCCTAAAATCTTTGTGTATCAACTAACCTAGTTCCTAGACCGGTAGTGAATTTATTTACCTATTACAGCCAGCCTGGTTTGGGTCAGACATTACTGAGTCTTATTTTGAGTTGGGAGTGATGTCCTGTTTATCCTGGCATTGAGTACAATGTGATACCCAGACATATGCTTTTCTTTCTGAGTTAACTGGAGCCAAGGGGATGAGTGTCTGGCTCTCATTTGGTTGGAAGTCTGGTGTAGAGACAGGCTAGGCTGGTCACTGAATGAGTCACTGGTGCTGGAGACCAACACCGATCGTTGGATGGATCTTTGGATGGAACATCGTACCATGTGCCATGCACCACTTTTGCTGGACAAAAGTCCCTTGAGGGCTTTGTAAGAATAAATGGATAAAATTAAATTTCATCTCCATCAGTCTTATGAGACTAAATTTTAGATTCATCATTCTTTTCTGTTCCTAGTCCTTTTTAACTTCAGTGGTCAGGAAAGTCAGTTTGTTCCATTTCTTACACATTCAACAATGGAAAACAATCCTTGGAGCCTCTTTTAAGTTTATATTAAATGTAATTATCTGGGGCTTCCCTGGTGGCGCAGTCGTTGAGAGTCCACCGGCCGATGCAGGGGACACAGGTTCGTGTCCCGGTGCAGGAAGATCCCACATGCCGCGGAGTGGCTGGGCCCGTGAGCCATGGCCGCTGAGCCTGCGCATCCGGAGCCTGTGCTCCGCAACAGGAGAGGCCACAACAGTGAGAGGCCCACATACCGCAAAAAAAAAAAAAAAAAAGAATTATCTGGTTTCAAGTAGTAAGACCCTAATTACTGTTGAAAGAAGGTACCTGAATGATGTACCTTGAACCTACATCCAATTTGTTTTACTCAGACAACAACCAAGGGAAACATTCACTGACAGAAATACAATCTATAGTCTAATTTGGTATGCAATGATATTTTCAGCAAGGCTAATTCCAACCTCCCAGAGAAAAGACTAATCTTCTTTTGTCACTGACACAAAAGAAGCTATACTTCAATAGCTATACTTAATTTCTCATATGGCACTTGCTATGTTCTCCAAAAATAAAATCACCAGTAGACATTAAATATTTATAATGCCTAATATGGTTTTAAAATATAATACTACATTTATCTAATTCTCAAAGCAAGCACATGAGCTAAACTATTACTGTAATTTTTATTAATTAATAAATTTAGGCACAGAGAGCTCAGGAATTTACCTAAACAAAACATAAATCACAACCAGTGCTAAGATTAAGCCAATTTTATTGCAGCAAATACATCTATAAAATCTGCTGTTTAATATGAAACTGTGACTAATACCCACATTTGCTATATGATACGTATGGAAGTTGTTTTATCTTTTGCTTTGTCATTATCACTGGGTTTCTAATCCTTGTCTGATAAGAAATTGAAAGATTGTTACATTTCTCTTATTTTTGTTTCTGTTCTTTTTATTTACGCTTTCTGATTTAGTTCTACAGGCTGATTTGGTCTTAAAGATAGCAATCCTGTGCGTATATGTCTGCATGATAGCAAACGAGTGATTTTTCCTTCTATGTGTAGTAACCTTAATGTGTTTTCTTATAGGTTTTCTTTCTCCCTTGGGCTGTATTCTGAGTGCACACTTGGACTCAGTCACTTTGAAGTCTATACATTCTTGTACAAAACGCCATGTTTTGTGGCGCCACGGCTCCTTTCAGATTGAATCCTCCCTTACCCGGTCTCCCAAAGATAATTTCAAAATTTGATCAGAAGTGTTAAACTGGCAGCCTATGAGCCAAATTCATTCAGCAAATATATTTCTATTGCAATGATTGTTGTGGGTCGTAGTGTTCTGTTTCTATCTCTGCAATATATTTTAACTGAATAATTTCACATGTAAAAATCAGGAAATTTGGGGCTACCCTGCTGGCGCAGTGGTTGAGAGTCCGCCTGCCTGTGCGGGGGACGCGGGTTCGTGCCCCGGTCCGGAAAGATCCCACATGCCGCAGAGCGGCTGGGCCCGTGAGCCATGGCCACTGAGCCTGTGTGTTCGGAGCCTGTGCTCCGCAACTGGAGAGGCCACAACAGTGAGAGGGCCGCGTACCGCAAAAAAAAAAAAAAAAAAAAAAAAAAAAAATCAGGAAATTTCATATAGTAACCTGGCTTCTTTTGAAAAATTATACTATTTGGCAACACGGAATCCACATCTTACAAGACAGAAATCTTCTGGGTGTAATGACCGCTCTTTTAGCCATGACTAGTAGACATCAGTTTACCATAAATGCCAGCAATTGCTATTTTTCTTACCTTGGCTCACTTTATTCATATATTAATTGCCTGGTCCAAGTAGCCATTTGAGAATGTAATGCATGTTTAATATGCATTCAAAGAACATTTGACCGAAATTTGTTGTTTCTTACTGATTTATAAAAATGCTTTTACTTTCAACCATTCCTTGGCTATTAATAGCCATGGGCCAGACTCATCTCTTTTCTATCTAAAAGTTCTTCTGCTGTTGGTCATGTGTCAGAACACATCACTGCCAAGTGCAGCAGTATTGATTTTACCTCTGAATCTCAGAACTCGTGACCAAACCATCACCAAATCTGTAGGCACTGAGTTGTGCTATCCTTTTTCCTGTGTAGTGTCCTTGGAAGTTGCCCTTCAAACTGCTGGACCTGCTGAAGTTGGCATGTCAGGCCAAGCCCTCCATCACCTCGCTAGCTCCCTCTTGTGGTCTCACCTTTTAGCTTATCCCAAAGCTCAGTTCTCTTCACTCTGCTCACATACAAATCTCAACTTTCCCAACCCTGTATCTTCCACTGTTACCAATTCTAAGTAGCAAAGCTTCAAAACTCAGCTACTTCTCAAGAGAAGTTTTTAGTGCTGTCCTCTTTTATGCTTTAAACAAGATTAAACAGTGTAAAACAATGTTCAATGTCAAAACTCCATGAGAATTTCAGGTAGTCAAAGCAACTACTAAGAATTTCTTATCTTCCAATCCCACATCAATTTCCATGATTTATTGTCTCCTGTCAATATTATTTGCTGTAGATTAGCTACATGGGGCTTTATTATGTTGGTAGTAATGTGGACATTCTCCTTTTTCATGCACCAGCAAATGCCCATCATGTTTTGCTTCCTGATGACCCCATTTGTGTCCTCACTAATTCCCTAATATAAAGCTCAGCCATGGAAACAAGGCAGACCATACTGCTGTGTCAGAAGGAATCATAGTATTTCTAATAAAGATTACAAGAAGGTGGTGTAGTTTACTGAAAAGAGCATGGAGTTTGGAATTGTATCCCAATTTGAATGCATAAGCTTCCACTGGGTGACTAGCTGGGCTGCTTTGGCAAATTAATTAACCATATCTATGCCTAACTTTTCTTTTTTGTAAAATAAAGCAAATGTGGACGATTCATAGTGCTGTTGGAAAGATGAAGTTAATATATGAAAAGCACATAGCACGACACTTGGCATATAACATTCACCCGCAAAATGACAGCAAACCTTATCATCAACATTATTTTAGTGATGAAGACCAAAAACAAAGCAACTTGCAATTTTATGCTTTTTAAGGCCTGGCTTTTTGGAGGTCCTATTACCTTGTTTCAAGTCTCTTATTTAAAATATTAGTAAAAACATGTTGTTTTGGGTTTTCTATCTATCAACCAACATAAAAAAGCGGACAGGACGTTGGTAGGACATACAGTGTGAAAGCATGAGGCATGATTCTAAACGGTGAATCTACATGTCATCCAAAGAAACTGGCATGTGGTAAATTTCCTGCTTCAAAGATCAATATAAATATCAAAGCCAATATTTAAGTTCTCAAAACAGAAGCAGACAACTAGCAGTTCCCTGATAAGTAAGGTGGTTTCAAGTTCTAGTTAGCCTGAGATAAGCCCTCATGATGTCTGTGTCCCAGCATACTTACTAGCAGTGATTTCTTCCACTCTCAAAAGAGTCCAGTTTAGAAAATGTTTGTAACATAAAAAGATTGGACTGTTTAGCCTGTGGCTGACTTATGTAGCAAACTGAGAAAAACACTTGACTGTCCACGTATGATTTTTGAAATTCTGGCATCTACCTGTTTAAAGTGAGGACCTCTGTAATTCTTCTGGATCCAACTGAAAACTGTGGTTATTCTGAGACCCTCTAGCATATGAAGAAGAGCTCTAAACTTAAAAGGTGATGTGGTAACTGCCAGCTATTGGCTTCAGTGATTGGCTATGATTTAATGCTACAAAAATATGGACAGTAACGAGACGCTTCATACCAAATGATTGTTGTACATCACAAAAAAGCACTGTTAGATACACACACACACACACATATCCCACTTAAAGCTAAAATACGGGAAATTCACACAAAAAGTAATGAAAATATAATCATTACTTTTGTAAACTAATCATTAACTATGAAAATATTTCCCACTTATATAGTCCTACTGCCACATTTAATTACCAAAGTACGTGTTCTTAGGGACACATAAAGCAGATTGTGATTTATAAAAAAGATACCCCAAAGTCACACAGAAAGGCATCCCTCTTATTTCAGACAGTTACAGATTTTAAGAAGCAGTTATTTCATGAAGTATAAGTAACTTCTTAGACATACTCACTACCTTTGTATTTTCTTTCTGTTTTTTTTTTACTTAATTAATTTATTTTTGGCTGCACTGGGTCTTCGTTGCTGCGCACGGGCTTTCTCTAGTTGCCGCAAGTGGAGGCTACTCTTCGTTGCGGTGCACAGGCTTCTTATTGTGGTGGCTTCTCTTGTTGCGGAGCACAGGCTCCAGGAGCGCAGGCTTCAGTAGTTGTGGTACACGGGCTCAGTAGTTGTGGCTCATGGATTCTAGAGCACAGGCTCAGTAGTTGTGTTGCACGGGCTTAGTTGCACCGTGGCATGTGGGATCTTCCTGGACTAGGGTCCGTGTCCCCTGCATTGGCAGGCGGATTCTTAACCACTGAGCCACCAGGGAAGTCCCTCTTTCAGTTTTTTTCAGGTAATCTCTTCTCTTCACTGCCTATCCTTCGATCCCCTGGTCAGTATTTTTATATTACCAACAGCTCACTTATTTGATCCCAAAGAAAGATCAGATTTAATTGGTAAATTGAGTAGAAGCAATGAACTTGCTTAGAAGCAAGCAGTGACCACCAGCCACACCTTTACAGAGTTGAGAGGCCTTGTGGCCAAAAAATAGGTAAACTACTCCATGGTTATCATCCAAGAACATACTACCCAGTAAGGTTTTTCTGTACTAGTCATTATCTACCTTGACATGGACCTGAGTTAAAGTAACTTTATTTATTTTTTAATATCTTTATTGGAGTATAATTGCTTTACAATGGTGTGTTAGTTTCTGCTTTATAACAAAGTGAATCAGTTATACATATACATATGTTCCTGTATCTCTTCCCTCTTGCATCTCCCTCCCTCATACCCTCCCTATCCCACCCCTCTAGGTGGTCACAAACCACCTAGCTGATCTCCCTGTGCTATGCGGCTACTTCCCAGTAGCTATCTATTTTACGTTTGGTAGTGTATATATGTCCATGCCACTCTCTCACTTTGTCACAGCTTACCCTTCCCCCTCCCCATATCCTCAAGTCCGTGCTCTAGTAGGTCTGTGTCTTTATTCCCGTCTTACCCCTAGGTTCTTCATGACCTTTTTTTTCCCCTTAGATTCCATATATATGTGTTAGCATACGGTATTTCTTTTTCTCTTTCTGACTTACTTCACTCTGTATGACCTGTATGCAGAAAATTATAAGACACTGATGAAAGAAATTAAACATGATACAAACAGATGGAGAGATATACCATGTTCTTGGATTGGAAGAATCAACACTGTGAAAATGACTCTACTACCCAAAGCAATCTACAGATTCAATGCAATCCCTATCAAACTACCACTGGCATTTTTCACAGAACTAGAACAAAAAATTTCACAATTTGTATGGAAACACAAAAGACCTCGAATAGCCAAAGCAATATTGAGAACGAAAAACGGAGCTGGAGGAATCAGGCTCCCTGACTTCAGACTATACTACAAAGCTACAGTAATCAAGACAGTATGGTACTGGCATAAAAACAGAAAGATAGATCAATGGAACAGGATAGAAAGCCCAGAGATAAACCCACGCACATATGGTCACCTTATCTTTGATAAAGGAGGCAAGAATATACAATGGAGAAAAGACAGCCTCTTCAATAAGTGGTGCTGGGAAAACTGGACAGGTACATGTAAAAGTATGAAATTAGAACACTCCCTAACACCATACACAAAAATAAACTCAAAATGGATTAAAGACCTAAACTTAAGGCCAGACACTATCAAACTCTTAGAGGAAAACATAGGCAGAATACTCTATGACATAAATCACAGCAAGATCCTTTTTGACCCACTTCCTAGAGAAATGGAAATAAAAACAAAAATAAACAAATGGGAGCTAATGAAACTTCAAAGCTTTTGCACAGCAAAGGAAACCATAAACAAGACGAAAAGACAACCCTCAGAATGAGAAAATATTTGCAAACGAAGCAACTGACAAAGGATTAATCTCCAAAATATATAAGCAGCTCATGCAGCTCAATATCAAAAAAACAACCCAATCCAAAAGTGGGCAGAAGACCTAAACAGACATTTCTCCAAAGAAGATATACAGATTGCCAACAGACACATGAAAGAATGCTCAACATCATTAATCATTAGAGAAATGCAAATCAAAACTACAATGAGGTATCATCTCACACTGGTCAGAATGGCCATCATCAAAAAATCTAGAAACAATAAATACTGGAGAGGGTGTGGAGAAAAGGGAACACTCTTGCACTGTTGGTGGGAATGTAAATAGATACAGCCACTATGGAGAACAGTATGGAAGTTCCTTAAAAAACTAAAAATAGAACTAACATATGACCCAGCAATCCCACTACTGGGCATATACCCTGAGAAGACCATAATTCAAAAAGAGTCATGTACCAAAATGTTCATTACAGCTCTATTTACAATAGCCAGGACATGGAAGCAACCTAAGTGTCCATCAACAGATGAATGGATAAAGAAGATGTGGCACATATATACTTGGAATATTACTGAGCCATAAAAAACGAAATTGAGTTATTTGTAGTGAGGTGGATGGACCTAGAGTCTGTCATACAGAGTGAAGTAAGTCAGATAAAGTAACTTTAAATCAATACTACCCTATAGTATGTGCTGGTAAAGTAAAGCTCCATTACATTTCAGTATTAATCCTGCACTGGAATATGCCCTGAATTGTAGATGCCAGTCATCCCACCAGTCACCCCACCCGCCCGTGCCTCATCCTGCCAATCTCTTACTTTCTCACCTCAGATTGAAAGCCCTACCAAATAACTCTCAAGGATAAGCAAAGCCATTTTCAATTACTTCTTAGTATTCTGTATTTTTCTAAAGTATTTTATTCCTTTTTGTTTAAAATCTCTTCTCTGTTTGTCACTATAAACAATAGAAACAAAAACAAACATTTTTCTGCATCTCCATTTATATGTCTCTCACATTTGAAATTTGTTTCATTCAAAGTAATTAGTTATATAAAAGGGCCTTTGAAGTCTTTTATTTAGTGTCCCCTACATTGCTCCATGTGGAATAAGTGTTCTAATTTTCCATTTTACTTTCCACATTATTTCAGGAACATCAAGTGAGAATGAAATCTTGATTAAAAGTACATTGTTTAAGTAAATTATAGGGACTAATTACCTTTGGGGTAGAATTACACATTTTAAGTAGCTGAACACAATCGATACAGGCAGACCATTCAGATAACTAAATTGGAATTTAAAAATCTGATTATTTTCTTTATATATAAATCCCTCTCCTCTCTTTTATTCTATGTTGAGAATTATTGATATGCTTTGATTTGATACAGAAATTCACATTGTCTTTGGACTATAAATAATTATTTCATTTTTACTAACTTGTCTCCCAAGGTATCTGCACTGCAAGAATATGTTGGGGTCTATTCTAAAAGAGTCCTCCAAATCTCGTCAAATGTACTTTCTATGATGTAACTACACAGATAGAATTACCTTAGAGGGGAATATAAGTACAGTTGTTTTTTTTTAAAGGGAAAATGTATTGTCACAAAATTACAAAGCCACAGATAGAAATCATCTACCATAACACTGTACCAGCTCAGTAAATATGCAAGACCACAACTGTTTTAACACCGTCTACTTCCTGGTTGGGCAGCTAGAAGACGCATAAGGAAATGTTTTAACAAATAAAATTCTAATTCCAAACCATGGTGATCAAAGGAATGTAACCTACATCTCCTATATCTTAACTATAGTTGGATCCTTTAAGGTAGCTATTAGATGACGTGGAAGCTGTCTTTTACTGGAAATGAGAACAAAGTATCCTTCTTTGTGTCAAAGACATGAATTTACTGTTTAGAATCAGAAATAGTCTTAGAAACATTTAGACCTGGGACTTCCCTGGTGGTACAGTGGTTAAGAATCCACCTGCCAATGCAGAGGAAATGGGTTCGAGCCCTGGTCCGGGTAGATCCCACATGCTGCAGAGCAGCTAAGCTCGTGCGCCACAACTACTGAGCCTGTGCTCTAGAGCCCGCGAGCCACAACTACTAAGTCCATGTACCACAACTACCGAAGGCTGTGCACCTAGAGCCCGTGCTCTGCAGCAAGAGAAGCCACTGCAATGAGAACCCTGCGCACCACAACGAAGAGTAACCCCCGCTCACCACAACTAGAGAAAGCCCACGCGCAGCAACAAAGACCCAACGCAGCCAAAAAATAAAAAATATAATTAATTAGTTAATAAAAAATCAATTAGACCTGTTTTCCAATGCCTGTATAGTTCAATATTAGCCATGAAAAAAAATTAAAAGTTGAATTTCTCAGATAACCTTCAAAATTTAAATAGGAGATACTAAGTTTTCCAACAGCACAATTCATGCATCTGCCTAGTGATACATTTTATACTTAACATTAATAGACTTACAAAGACAAAGCTCAATTCAAAATACAATGCTACACTAGGTATCACCTTATAGGTAGCTAGTAAGACAGCTAATGACAAACTCTCCAGAAAAAAAGTTGTTAGACAAAATTTTTTCTTTTATATTCTGGTAATCAAATTAAATATTTGTGCAAGAAAATTCAGTTAATCTTTGAGAAAGTACCAGAGGCAGGACTATAGCCCACTCTGTAGAAATAAAATTACCCTTGACTGTTGAAGAACACCTGATGATTTTACATTTTAAATCATCAACTAACATCACAGACCCTTTGAATGTCATCACAATTTTATATTTAAAGATGATCGCATTATTTTCTTTTCAGTAACAAAGTCTAAAGGGGATACTGTCTTTTTATTATCAGTAAGTGACATGGCTAGTAATGCTACCTCCTTGCCTGAAGAAATATGTTCGTTGATGCGTTCTTTAATGTTCGTTGCTCAACTTACGTATAGGAGAAACATAAAAATGATCCATTTGGAAATATTTCTGAACATCTCTTTTTTGGAAAGGTTTGGTTAACTTATTTATACTATTTGGCATCCCTTGTATGAGTCCCGTATTCTACTTAGAATTAATTGCTAGGAAAAAACACTTCCTTCATCATAAAATAATACTTACACATTCAGCATGTTTCCTTTCTTGCTTTGGATCTTAGAAAGTTTGAAGTGAAATGAAGTATTAACCTATAATAACTGAATATAAAATAATAAACCTGTTTATCATCTGTTTAAAAAGTGATTTTCTTATTTTAATTCATAAGGTATATATTGTTTCATATTTATTTTAAACTATATTAACATTTTGGGGAAGTGGGCAGAGGAACATAATTATATTTTGTTGAATTTAATCCCAAAATAATTTAGTATATTTTGATCCCAAAGCTTTATGTGGTATCAACACTATAAATAAGTATAAACATGCATACCTAAATAAACATGATTATTTTTATGTAAGGAATACCTTTAAAAGAGCAATACAAAATATTAGACTGATAATAGATAGAAAGATGGAAAGGGAGAGAGGAATTGTGATGTAATTTTATTAGTTAGTAAAATGTTGTTAATGTATGGGAATTTATTACACAATGATGGTGGCATTTCAAGTGACAGAAACTGGTTGATTTTATAAGGTGGATTATAATAAATAATAACCACCTGAAAAAAATGAAGTGAGATACATACCTCACTCTTTACACCAAAATAAATTACAGATATTAAATACAAAATATTAAACTAAAAGAAATTGTGGAAGAAGTTTTACAGTATTGGAGAAGGCTTGTTTTAATGACAAAAAGTTCAAAAATATATAAGAAATAAAATATAAAAATACAAAAATCAACATATAAAATAATTCTACAAGCAAAACAAAAGATAAATTAGAATTTGGGGGCTTCCCTGGTGGCGCAGTGGTTGAGAGTCCGCCTGCTGATGCAGGGGACATGGATTCGTGCCCCGGTCTGCGAGGATCCCACATGCTGCGGAGTGGCTGGGCCTATGAGCCATGGCCGCTGGGCCTGCGCGTCCGGAGCCTGTGCTCCGCGGCGGAAGAGGCCACAGCGGTGAGAGGCCCGCATACCGCAAAAAAAAAAAAAAAAAAAATTAGAATTTGGAAAAAATGATAACTCTTTTTAACAGTTAAGGAGTTGATATTCTTAATATGTCCAGCATTCATATGAATCAGCTGGGAAAAGACCAACAGTCCAGTGAACAATTGGGAAAACCAGATGCATGTGGGGAAAATCTCAACCTCAGTTATACAAATTAAACCTCAGTTTTATGACATATTATAAATATATTAGTATAGTTTTTAAAAACTAATGGTACAATATATTCATGGGGGTGTGAGGACAACATGCACTCGCATGCACTGCTAGTGGAAATATAGAATTATACAAACATTTTAGAGGCAATTTGGCAGTATTTCTCAAAATTGAAAATGCATAATTCCTTTGGCCTAATAATTCCTCTTCTAGGAATCTGTCCAATGGACATACTCACACACCATCTAAATGATGTCTGTACAAGAAGATTCATTTGGAAATAACTTAAACGTCCATCTGGTCAACTCAATTATTATACATTCTCACAGCCATTAAAATGAGTAAGGTAGATCTTTCTGTGCTGATATGGAATGAAGAAGTGTGTGTTTGTGTGTGTGTGTGGGGGGGGGGTTATGTGATATGAGAAAGGCTGAAACTGACATGTGTAGGATGAAATCATTTGTGGTAAAACATAAAAGACAGGAAAACAAAAAGAAATCATGCTGGGATATCTTCTCTAGGGAGATGGGATTCTTTGGCTGGCAACAAAAGGCAGGTGGAAGATATACTTTTCAATTCTCTACTTGTATATCTTAAAATCTAGGCTGTTTGTGTCTGTACATGTTGATTTGAATAGTATATCTGATTTCTATTAGATATTTACTAAATGTTGCCTTTAGGAATTTAAATTATATTATTCTTACTCTTCTCAATTTAGTTGCTCTACACTGAAAGAAATTTGGTATATGACCATACTAACGAATCTTATGTATCAAAGAGTATCAAAATGTTTTTTATAGGATCATAAAGCAAGTTTTTTTCCTAAGACAATAGTATGATACTTAAACAACTCAGTAAGACATAGGATGCATGACCCTGTTCTTCAACTTAATATGTATGTAACTATGGCAGGTCACTTAAGCTCCATTTCCTCATTGTTAAACAGCTAAAACTTGTTCTAACAAACAATATTGTGAGAGTTCAGTGACATAATATATGTAAAACTGCTTTGTAATATAAAAAATAATATAAATGGAAATTATTATTATAGGAAATGTGAATTTTTCAGAAGGACACTTTAATAAAGCATGTGTTTAGATTAGATCAGCAGCAAAATTATTACAGATCTATTTCCTTACTTCTACCTCTAGGCACAAATGTCCTTGTGCTAGCCTTACATTAAATGAAAGCTTAACTGTAGCTGCTTTTCTCCCTCAATCTGTCCTGAGAACTCTGTTAATAAATTAACTGTGCCTTTGCATTTCTTTCAGATCTCTCCAGACTACCTCCTTCTGTATCAGGAAAAGCATAATAGGTTAATTTCTAAACCCAAGGGAAATGCATATTTACATAGTAATGATGGTGAGGTTAAATCCCTTAATAAGACATTTTATGGATCTTTCTATAACTATGTCAGACTTTCAGGGGAGCTATTTCGGGGCACAGTGGTCTTAAAGAATAAAGGAAGATGTGTGATTACCTTAGCTGGCTTGAGAGAAACTCTACTTGCATGGAAAAGTAGTTCATTTCTGGAATTGAAGCAAATGTAGACATTTTTTATACAAAATGTTCTATATGAATGTCAAAATTTCTAAATGCAAATGACCCAGCCTGATGAAAGATTGAAACAATATCACTATTTAAATGCAACATGATTTTTAATGCCTTTCATGAAAATCTCATTTTACTAGAAATGGCACTGGAGCTGTGGGAAAGCCACACACAGTCCTTAAATTAAAATGGTATCTAAGTGATCTCGCAGTGTCTATTAGGACAAGTTTTAACATGTTATACTATTTTTTACAAAACTTAGAGCACACTATCAAGGCCTCCCTACTTCACCACAAATTCTGCCATTTTCAAGCATTTTCTCGTAATAATAGAACTTTTTGAGTAGAAGCAAGTTCATAATCAAAACAGTTACAATAGAACATTCTTTTTGGTAGAGAGAACAGTAGATCTGAGAACTGATTAAATATGATTGTTCAGACACGTTAATATTGGGGAACACTTATAAGTTTCCAGTTTTCACTTTCCCTTGGCAGCATATATGTGATGAGTGGAGTTTTGGTTTGGGCAGGATGATACTTGGGGAGGAGATGGGTGATGATGTTCAATGTAGGACAACTTCTCCTGCGCTGGGATCAGTCCAAACTGGCTTCTAAGAACTGAAAAGCAGAAAGGCTAAGATTTGTACTCCATCTGCTTCATGTACTGTTATGACATAAGTCGTATCCTAGTTATAGCCACTTATTTTCTTCATTCTTATATGGGCAACCCAACTACTTTTTGTAGTATCACATCAGAAAGTTCTAGAGAGCAGATGTATTTAATATGACTTCATTGCAGTAATTTGGAGATATAAGTATTGTTCCTTGAAGGGGATTGGGAATTGATGGCAAAGGAAGCCTAGTCATTACTTTTTTCACTTATATAATGCTACATCAGGAACATGACCCCACCCTGGAGGAGACTGATTGATTCCTGTAATACCAGCTGATCACTGCAGTTTACCTAACTGATTTCTGAGTCACAGAGGGCTTGCTTGAGAAAACCACTGTATCTTATTTTCTGTTATTTTTATCTTATCCAGTGTCTCAAGTCAGTGTTTAACCTGTCTATGACAATCCATTTTCTAGGTGATTCTTAGAACTTACATGTTTCTGTGAAATCAGGTGTGTCAAAACCATCTCCCCGCACCACACATATTATTTGGAGGGATACGAAGTAACCACAAAATTACCTATTAGAAGCCTTCCCCCACATCTACCACCAGGGGGCCTTCTTCTAGAATGATAACCCAGACCTTGTGATACCTGTTCAAGTGAGGGATTTCTGTTGGGAGTAAGTCTGGCCTTGGTTGCAGGGAGTAGATTGTCCTCGTAGAGGCTGGAGAATCTGAGGCAGAAGTTAGAAAAAAGCATTCCCGAAGGCAGGGGATTGAGGATGGGAACTGAGTATATTCTCTGAAAGACTCTCTGGAAAGTATTAATTTACGAACTTTGGCAAAAGTCATATACTGTGTACAGTTGAGTGTTTTGTTTTATATTATAAATTAGCTTTTGGTGTTTTATGTGATTGCTTAATTTTACAGACATGGCACTGCTGCATGCATGTACATTTTAGCTTTCTAAAGATATATTTTGACATGCTTTCTATATCCTTATACAGAGCTGCTTCAATAATGTTTTCATCCCTGTTTGTATTCCAGGGTGTGCTATGAATGCACTATAACTTATGTAACCAATTTTCTCTTGTTTTGTTTTTTTTTTAACAAGCAATATGGGGATGTAGAAAACAAAAAAAAAATAAAACGTCTTTTGTTGGTGTTATGACAGTCTCAGAAAATGAGCATTTTTGCAGAACACCCTAGGGTAAAAGGGGGTACTTATGGCCTGTGATGATGACCCAGAGTCTCAGGCTACACTAGCTCCTGCCTGGTTACTCTGCTGCTGAGGTCTCAGCCCATGACTAACTTATCTACGGCACAGAGGTTGGGAATGCTGCACCTATGTATAATTTTAAGTGCTTTTCTCTCTAATAGTGTAATTCTCTTTTCCCATCCTATCCCTTCAATAAATTTGATTTCTCCAACATTCTGCAAGGTTATTACGAGAGACCAAGTGTCAAGCTAGAAAAAGACACATGGTCCACTCTGACAGCCACCTCTGTTTTCGTATCATATTCACCTACGTTTCTGGTGGAGAATTGATGCTGATCTCATTCTCTAAGTCTATCCTGATAGCAGTATTGATAGAACTACATAACTGAACAGATGTGGAAGTGCAGGAGATTTGGACTCAAGTGATGGTATGTCTCTGGCCCTCCTGGCTCCCACTGCTATCAGTGTCTTGACACAGCAGTGAGGAGAGAAAACCAACAGTGATGTTACACATTACATGCTAAGCCAACGAATATGTGTTTAAGGGCACACTTTCCAGCTTCCAAATTATGCTGGCACTTTATCACCCTTAGTTCTCACTGAGTTTTTATTGTTTTGCTTTTAATGAGCATCTTGACAGGAGGATAAACAGAAACTGAAGCACAACACTGTAAACCCTGCTTCTAACAGCAACCTACAGAAACATTCAGTAGCAGGAGGGTAGAGTAAGAAATCTATTTTTGATTATTTGCATATTTAAACTCCAGAAGTTATCTGAGTCTTCCATTTGGACTAGTAATTCAGAATTATTTACATTTGACTCTTGGAATATTAAATCATCTTTTGGGGCCTAAATGGTCTCAAGATGTGTATGAGGTGTTACAGCAATAATATAATAAATGTAGATGATTTGTATATTCAAAAAAGCTAGAATTACTAGTGAGAATTAAAATTTAATTGCACAAATGTGTTATCAATGCATGAGTCCAAATTTTATTGACAGACCTAGAAAATAGTTATAATAACAATGTAAATGTATAATGAAAACACTGCCCTTGTCTGAAAAATAAGGAGCATGTGTGAAGCATATGTATATGGGAAACGCATAAGAAATATTAAGGAAGCTATTTTGATTGCAAAACTTGAAAATATATAACTTTATGGATTCCTGTATTCTATAGAAGTTTCATGGGTTCAGATATAGTTTTCATATAAAATTGGTTATTTTTATAATCTTAAAAACCTACTATTCCAGTAAATTTTTTTTTTGGTTTAGTTGGAATGAATTTTGTTTACCCTGTATTTCTGTGACTCCTAAAAAAAGTCACTCCCTACAATGAGTCACTATAAAATCTCTTGCACATTTTTTCTCAAAACCATTTTCAAAACTATTATTTCTTTTTTCTTTTTTTTTTTTTTTTTGCGGTACGCGGGCCTCTCACTGCTGTGGCCTCTCCCGTTGCGGAGCACAGGCTCCGGACGCGCAGGCCCAGCGGCCATGGCTCACGGGCCCAGCCACTCCGCGGCACGTGGGATCCTCCCGGACCGGGGCATGAACCCGCGTCCCCCGCATCGCCAGGCGGACTCTCAACCACTGTGCCACCAGGGAAGCCCCTATTATTTCATTTTTATACATTTACACATGAGATACGTTTGATCATTTTACAGGTATGGAAATTGATGCCCAAAGTCTTGCCTGAAGCACTGAAATCAGTATTAGAACTTCATTTTCCCTTTTCTAACTTAATAAATTTTCTACTAGGTTATATTGCTTTCTGGAATAACAATCTCATCATTCCTATATATGTGTGTGTGTATATATATATATATATACACATATATAAAATATGATGTAAATCATGGTATTGTTATGAGTAGGCAGTAGTTAAGAGTCTATATTTTTATTTAATCCCCTTTCTTCTTGCATTTCTCAGGCATGCCTCTTATACCTATATTTCCCTTAAACAATTCATTTTTCAGATACGTCTGTTTTCACAATACACATTTTACATTTTCTTAAACTCTGTTTACTTCTCCTTTTGCTTTATCATTTTTAACATCAGCAAAATCAAATATCTAAGCCTTTATTTTTATTTATCTTTCAGCAGAAAAACGTGTTTGCACAAATATGAAATATCATGTGACTTTGGGGACAGTATTTAGTCACGTTTTGGAAGATAAATGTTTTATCAGATCAAATAACCTGGGAATTTAAGATGACAGCAGAGAATGTGTGCTTCAGAGATAAATATGACATTGTTACAAATAATACAAGAGGATCTGTAAGTAAATGCCTCCTCAGAATCATAGTATATTTTAAAAGTAACATCTGTGTACTCTAATATAAAACAATAGTTGTAACAGAATAAGATGAGATATAAATGTACTTTATGTATTCTTTTTTCTTCTCCATCACTACCATGGTGTAAGACAGTATCATTTTTTACCTGAACGGGTCTAATTCCATTATTCTCTTAGAAAATAATTCCTTATACTTGAGCCACAATGATCCTTCTAAACTGAAATGGGATCATCTCACTCTCCTTCAGTGATATATCTTAATATCAGCATGAAGGCCAAACTCCTTATTAAGTCTGATATGACAGGACTGTAAATCTACATTGAGCCGTCCTCAACCTACAGCTCCTTATGACTGGAGCACCCCATCTCTTACAGGACCTCATGCCTAGTTAGCTCTTACTTGAATATCTCTTGACCTTCAACATCTTCCCTGAAAAATAATGCTGGGTAAGGTGTGCCAGTAGCACCCTGAATAAATTCCTAGCTGATAGTTTATCTCACTAATTGGAATTATTTGCTTATCCTTGTTCCCACTTGGCTCCATTCCTTATGAATACAGACTGACATTCGATCACTAGTATATCCTAGGATGTAAAAAAATAGCTACCCTGTTGAATTGTTTTTGAAGGCAAAGAAAAACAAATTGTTTTTGTCTTTTGTTTAATAAAAATTGGACTAATGGATGTCTGTAGTTGCAGCTAATCTCACTCTTCTAGGAACTGTGACTATCTTGGCAAATACTATTGCTGTTCAGCATTGTGAATACTGCATGTCGTGAATATACATGGTCACTCCTGTCTAGTTAAATTTGTATGTATTTACTCAAATTAAGTTGTAGGTTTATTCTGATTCTCAACTTTAGATATATGCTATACACTTTACATTTCCAGAGTTATTTCAGTTTTGATTATGACACAGAAGATACTAAAACCAAAGGAAATATTACATGAATTAATGATATAATACAGTATAGTAACACAGGCAACATATTTTAAAATAGGCATTTATGGCTTAATAATAGTATTCCTGATCAGCTTTCTGTCAGAGCTAAAATGGAACTAGTAGGCCTGCTTTATGGAAAAGCACTGATAAAGAATTTTCATGACTGGTGATAAATCTGAGTTGGCTTCCTACAAAACAAATTCTTCAGGTACACAGTGACTTTCCCAAAGAACACATCTGCATGATCTTCAGGTTCACTGCTGGAGAGACTCTAAATAATAATCAGGTCACAAAGCTGGAGAAAGGCATTTTAGATTGCCATATAATTTGCACTGAGAACTTTGAGAATTACAAGACAGGCTGAGCCTTAGAAATCCTTCTTGTACAATAATGGAAATAATTAGGAAGGCTTCAAACAGTCTTTCTCTGTAAAAGTTTAGTGTCCTAAATGTGAAAAAGCAAGAACACCAAAAGTTGTTTAATGGCTTTGCTGAACAGATCTAATGGGGCAAGTTTTACCTTGATACAAATTGGATCTTGGCTGATGGAAATTGAAGCTACTGTTGCAAAGAACATTCAGATTCTTGCATACTTTTTACCGACTTGAAAAACTGTGTGAGAAAGTAATGATACACCTGCCTTAAATCGGCCTCTCAAACTTGATATTTATTTAGAATTAAACTGGAAGTCTTTGCAAAGTGAGCAAAAAGAAAATATTTCAAATGTTTATATTAATTTTACAACTTTTCTATAGCTCATTTGTATAGTCAAGGCAGAATCTCAATTATATTAGAAAAACTAAGGTAATCAAATAGTCAGAGAGGAACTTTGAACCTAATGTCTGGATTTCTGAACTCTAACTTTACATATTCCATTGAATTATAGTTTATCCTTTGGGTATTTTCAACTAAACATATTTATAGAATTTCCATTATTACATTCCAAGATAATATTTATCAGCATTGGGAAGAACAAAATCAATTTGAGTTAATGTAGGGAAACCACCCATTCCAAAATTTGGTTGTCTGCTTCTGTACACTATTGGCAACATTAAAAGTGTGGTCTCGGTTTGTGAGCAGGACAACAATAAAGTCAATATCAACTAGTCCCCGACATAATTCAGTCCGAATCCAAAAATCTTACAAAGTAAGAGCATAAATAAACTGAAGCAGGTCCAGCTGCTAGGGACGATTTCCTAGCATTGTAGCTATTTTGGAACCTATTCAAATAATATTTGAAAAGTGTTTGTTAACATTTATGCTTTATTTTCCACATTTAGGAGGTCAGATCTATGAGGACAAATTTTAAAGTCTTAAGAGAACTATTCAAATTAACCTATGCTAGAGATTTGACTATTACATGTTAACCTCCCTAATAAATTTGGATGATATTGCTATACGTTCAGATTTATTACAAATATTAAAATGTTGTAGACACCACTCACAAAAATTAACTCAAAATTGATTAAAGACTTAAATGTAAGACCTGAAACCGTAAAACTCCTAGAAGAAAACATAGGTCTTGGCAATGATTTTTTAGATCTGACACCAAAAGCAAAGGCAATAAAGTAAAAGTGAACAAATGGGACTACATCAAACTAAAAAGCTCTGATGCACAGCAAAAGAAATGATCAACAAAGTAAAAAGGCAGCCTATGGAATGGGAGAAAATATTTGCAAAGCATGTATCTGCAAAGGGGTTAGTATCCAAAATATAGAAATAACTCATCTCAATAGCAAATAATAATAGTAGTAGTAATAATAATCTAATTAAAAATAGGCAAATGACCTGAATAGACATTTTTCCAAAGAAGATATATAATGGCCAAGAGGTATATGAAACGGTGTTCAATATCTGGTATCATTAGGGAAATACAAATCAAAACCCAATATATCCCCTCATGCCTGTTAAATGGCTATCATCAAAAAGACAAGAAATGACAAATGCTGAGGAGACTTCGGAGAAACGGCAACCCTTGTGCACTGTTGATGAAAATGTAAATTGGTGCTGCTACTACGGAAAACAGTATGAAGGTTCCTCAAAAAATTAAAAATAGAACTACCATATGATCCAGCAATCCCACTTCTGCATATAATTCCAAAGGAAACAAAGTCACTATGTCAAAGAGATATCTGTACCCTCATGTTCAATGCAGTGTTATTCACAATAGTCAAGACATGGAAACAACCTAATTGTACATCAACAGATGAATGGATAAAGAAAATGTATATATATATACATATATAAAATTATATTCAGCTACAATACTATTCACCCACAAAAAAGAAGGAAATCCTGCCATCTGAGATAACATGGATGGATCTTGACAGCACTATGCTAAGTGAAATAAGTCAGAGAGGGAAAGATAAATACTGTATGATCCCACTTATGTGT
Organism: Globicephala melas; assembly: GCF_963455315.2. NCBI lineage: Eukaryota > Metazoa > Chordata > Mammalia > Artiodactyla > Delphinidae > Globicephala > Globicephala melas. The sequence continues at coordinate 15,673,191 of NC_083334.1, read as the reverse complement.
GAATCTGAAACAAACAAACAACAACAAAACTCACAGAAAAAGAGATCATATCTGTGGTTGCCAGAGGTGGAGATGGGGCTGGGGAATTGGATGAAAGTAGTCAAAAGGTACAAAATTCCAGTTATAAGATAAATAAGTACTAGGGATGTAATGTACAACGTTATAGCTATAGTTAACACTGCTGTATGATATGTTTGAAATCTGTTAAGAGTCGATCCTAAAAGTTCTCATTATAAAAAGAAAAAAAAACTTCTTTTTTGTTTTTGTATCTACACAAGATAATGGATGCTAACTAAACTTATTGTAGTAATCATTTCACAAGATATGTAAGTCATTTTGCTGTATACCTTAAACTTATACATTGCTGTATGTCAATTATACCTTGATAAAACTGAAAGAAAAAAATTTAAGTTGTGGCAAAGGCTTTCTATATGTCCTGAAAAATAGGACAAGGCAATTATGTAGAAACATCTCAATAATTTACAGCAAAGTGTTTATTGGAAATATTCAGGTTGAAAATGATCTCTATTCTTTTCCTGATAAAAAATAGTTTCTAGCCCATGAGTACATCCTTTTTTCTTCTTTCTCCTGAAAAATATAGGTAGGAAGATAAATAGCTGATTCTTAAATTCTCTGTGTGTGTGTGTATGTATAAATTTTAGTAACATCTATTAGTTTTAGTTTCTACAAGTCAGCTAACACTAGTACAATCCGTAAGTGATACAATGGTGCTCTTGTTTGACATGGGCTGCCAAGAGCAAGTTTATTGGTTTAAGCAACTCTTCACGGAAATGCAAACACTAATCATTGCAAATCTACTGAGGGAAAGAAGAGTGAAAACAGAAATTGTTTTCTGCCATATTTCCCATATAAATTAATCAGTTCTCACTTTACACCTGTAATGTTGTTAATGGTTCTTGGGAAAATAGGCCTTAAAATTCAAATGAAATAGTTATTCATTTCTCCATTTGTTGTTATTTTAACAAATTTACCAAGATTTTACAGTGGTACTTTATTTTGCTGCCTCTTAATGTGACTTCTTCATGGCCTCTCTATTAAATTTCATCTATTTCAGATACGTGGATAATTAACTTTCAAGTGGTACCTGATCAAAGTCTCTATACTTAACTGTCTCTAGCAAAAAGAATTGTACTTATTCCAGATCAATTATTTTTGAGAATATGTGACTGAGGAAATTTTAGTTATTGCATTTCTCCCCAAATTATGAATAGAATTGTTTGAATCTCCCTTTTAGTCTAATTTTAAGAACTCTCAATATTTTATAAGCTATTATCTACATTTCCAATGCTATTAAGTACCTTCAGAGCACATTCAAAACCGTTATCCTTCTTTTGCTTTTGGGTTAGGATCACTTGAACAAAAAGCCACACAAAAGAATTTCAGAATCAGCAAAATGCACCTTGAAGTCAAAATTATTCCCCCTTCCTGAACTGTTTTGAAGTTATAATAAACTTCCTCAACAGACTTGATATTTCACCATTGAGATAACTCTTTTGAGCAAACAAGAGATCCAGAATGCTATCTTTTAAGTATGACAGATAATATATATGGGGAGAAATCTCAACCAACATAGCCCAGTCCAATTGCAGGCAAGTCTAAGAACCAGACATTTTTTGATGCTTTGAACATAACTGTTAAAATTTTTGTTTCCTTTCAGAACACTCTCTGAATCTTTTTCTTCACTCTTCCTTCCTTTCTGTCTTCTGACATGTTCAATTCTTCATGTGCCCCTACTATTTTGACTGCCATCCAATCTCCTTTATTCTGCTGTCACTATCTTGAAACTTTATTCTTTATGTACTGTTGAAACTTTTCACTCACCAGTTTTCTTCCTCCTGAAACTTGGCCACTTCTCCCACCAAACTCCAAACACCACCCTCCAAAACCAGACCTAAACTTCACATCTTATACAAATTTTAACTAAAAATGGATCATAGATCTATATAAATGGAAAACTAGAAAACTTCTAGAAGAAAATACAAGAAAAGATTTTCCCATGCTAAGAACAAAGAGTTCTTAGACATGACACAAAGGCACGATCTATATATAAAAGACAAAAATTGATAATACGGACCATCAAACTTAAAAACTTTTGCTCTATGTATGAACCTGTTAAGAAGATAAAAAGCTAGCCATCAAGAGGAAAACATAGGCAGAACACTCTATTACATAAATCACAGCAAGATCCTTTTTGACCCACCTCCAAGAAAAATGGAAATAAAAATAAACAAATGGGACCTAATGAAACTTCAAAGCTTTTGCACAGCAAAGGAAACCATAAACAAGACAAAAAGACAACCCCTCAGAATGGGAGAAAATATTTGCAAACGAAGCAACTGACAAAGGATTAATCTCCAAAATATACAAGCAGCTCATGCAGCTCAATATCAAAAAAACAAACAAACCAATCCAAAAATGGGCAGAACACCTAAACAGACATTTCTCCAAAGAAGATATACAGATTGCCAACAAACACATGAAAGGATGCTCAACATCACTAATCATTAGAGAAATGCAAATCAAAACTACAATGAGGTATCATCTCACACTGGTCAGAATGGCCATCATCAAAGAATCTCCAAACAATAAATGCTGGAGAGGGTGTGGAGCAAAGGGAACCCTCTTGCACTGTTGGTGGGAATGTAATTTGATACAGCCACTATGGAGAACAGTATGGAGGTTCCTTAAAAAACTAAAAATAGAACTACCATATGACCCAGCAATCCCACTACTGGGCATATAACCTGAGAAAACCATAAGTCAAAAAAGAGTCATGTACCAGAATGTTCATTGCAGCTCTATTTACAATAGCCAGGACATGGAAGCAACCTAAGTGTCCATCGACAGATGAATGGATAAAGAAGATGTGGCACATATATACAATGGAATATTATCCATAAAAAGAAACGAAATTGAGTTATTTGTAGTGAGGTGGATGGACTTAGATATTGTCATACCGAGTGAAGTAAATCAGAAAGAGAAAAACAAATACTATATGCTAACACATATATATGGAATCTAAAAAAAAAAAAAAAAAAGGGTTCTGACAAACCTAGGGGCAGGACAGGAATAAAGATGCAGACGTAGAGAATGGACTTGAGGATATGGGGAGGGGGAAGGGTAAGCTGGGACAAAGTGAGAGAGAAGCATTGACATATATACACTACCAAATGTAAAATACATAGCTAGTGGGAAGGAGCTGCATGGCACAGGGAAATCAGCTCGGTGCTTTGTGACCACCTAGAGGGGTGGTATAGGGAGGGTAAGAGGTAGCGGATATGGGGATATATGTATACATATAGCTGATTCACTTTGTTGTACAGCAGAAACTCACACAACATTGTAAAGCAATTACACTCCAATAAAGATGTTAAAAAAAAAAAAGCTAGCCATCAACTGGCAGAAATATTTTTAAATCATATATCTGAGACAGAATCTTTGTCCAGAATATATTAAAAAATTCTCTACTCTCAAGAAAAAACCAACTGAATGAGAAAATAGACAAAAGACGGTATAGAGATGGCAAATAAGCATATGAAAAAAAGATGTTCACCATCATCCATTAAAGAAATGAAAATTAAAGCAACATGAGATACTATTGCATACCTATTTAAACGGCTAAAATTTTAAAATACTGAAATTACCATGTGCTAACAAGGTTACAGAGAAACTGGATTTCTCACACATTGTTGAAGGAAATGTAAAGTATCACATAGTCTTGGAAAGCAGTTTGGGGCTTCCTATGAAGCTAACAACACACATGATACAACCCAGCCCTCCTTGGTACTTATCCTAGAGACATGAAAGAACAGTCACATGGGAACATGTACACAGATGTTCATAGCCACTTTATTTGTAGTAGCCAAAAGCTGGAAGCCACCCCAAAGTCCTTCAACTGGTGAACGGATAAACTGTGGTGCAATAAATACAAAGAAACAAACTATTGATACACACGATTTAGAAGGATTTCAACGACTCTATGCCTAATGAAAAAAAGCCAATCTCAAAACGCTGCACGTGACACGATTTTGTTTATATAATGTTCTTGAAATGGCAAAATTATAGCGATAAACAGCTTGTCAGTTGTTGCCAGAGGTTAGGGTCGGGGAGGAGGGTGTGATTGTTAAGGAGTAACACAAAGGAATGTCTTGGTGCTGATAAAAGAGTTGTGTACCCTAATTGTAATAGAGACTGTGTGAAGATGGTCAAGCAAATTTACCCTTGTGATAAGATTTCAAAGAACTATACACAGAAAACAAAAGAAAGAAAGAAAAAGAGTACATTTAACAGCTGTTGAAATCTATATAAAGCCTGAACGTGAGGTAAGAGTAGTTACCAATGTTGGATTCTCGGTTTTGACCAGGTACTATGTTTATATAAAATATGATCATTGGGTGAACCTGAGTTAAGATATGCTGGAACTCTCTCTGCTATTTTGCAACTTCTGGAAGGCAACATATTTCAAAATAAGAAGTTGCAATTAAAAAAATAAATAAGAGGACAAAGGATATTTAGGGACAATTAGGAATCCGCCACACTCAATGAAGGATTTTAAGGGTCTTGAAGGACACAGTCACACCGGTTTTTATTTTCATATTTCCCCAATATTTAGTACAACAGCTTAAGCAAAACTTCATTTAATAATATATGAATCTAGAAGAAACCCAGATGATCTAAAATTAAATTGCCAACTAAATGTCTTAGTAGGATGCTAGTGATTATCATATTATCAATTTTTATTACTTCTTTAATTTAGTTCTTAAAATTATTATCAATTAAAGCCAATATACTATTAAACTCTTTAGTTTCTGAAAAAAAGGGAATCCTTCTTAAGAAAAAAACCAGTTAAAAACGTTAATATGTTAATATGAATTACTTCAATAGTAAGTCATCAAATTTGGGGAGGATCTTTTAGTTTCTAATGTATCATATTACTTTGTCTACAAAGATTTTTAAAGGAAAATAGAAAAAAACCTCTGTATTTTATATTCAACTCCATGTAAATTTCTCCACGTAAATGTCTCTGAAATTAAATCTTTTTACTTCCAGACTATCTGAACAATTGGGTGAATTTGGACATTAAATCCTGACCTTTGGTCTTTAGATATACTTCACATGCTTCACATATGATTGATTGCTTGTTGAGTCCAATTATTCCTCCAATGCCTGTGGGATTCTTAAAATCCCTAACATTTGCAGGAAGTGACCTTTTTCCTACTCCATCATGCAACAGCTGTCAGAGATGCTTCTGTTGCCTATTCTCTGTCATGCAGAGATAGGGTTTATCCAGTAAAACTTCTGTTGCTGGGCCAGTAAAACTGCAGACCTTCATTTTTTTAAGACTCTTATTTTGACATTGATGCAGATACCAGGTGACAATAACAAAGATAAATGTAAATGATTATCACGTGAAATTTATAGATGGGCCCATGTCTTGCAGCAATGGAAACAGTTGGAAGCTATGCAAATACTACAAATCCTAAAGTTTTACCATGTTAAGAATAAATACTTGGATTGAAACCAGAAAAAAATTCAGTCGTCAATTACTTGGCATCAGACTGAAAATTCCTCCTGGACATAAACTCTTATAAATCCAATTAATTGCCCCAGGAAGTTGGCACCTAGTTTGGGAGCTTGAATGGAATTAAACTGGTCATCAGAAGAATCAAGGACTCTTGAGAGAAAAGGGTTCACTGAGTAGTAGTAGTTGTTGTTGTTGTTTTTTCCCTTAACATGAAATCTGCTTTTAGATCAAACTATTCAGTTTCAATTCAAGATAAGAAAAAATAGCCTAGGTGAATATGTACTGTTTCCTTTGTTTTTCTTTTTTTTTCTCCTTTTTTTTTTTTTTTTCCAATTTTGATGCTTCTCTTCCATACTGCTGGTTTTCCTCAAGCACTTGGTGTTTCCTGGCTAGTCAGTCACATTTACTGCCGAGCGATTAAAATGTGTAGTATCTGTAACTGGCATGGTTTCTGTGGCAACCATATAGGTTGGCTCCTCACAGGACTTTCCCCCAGTGCAGGCCTTGGCAGCAGCTCTCTGTGACTAGAGGTGACCACAGGGGTCTTGCCTGTAAGGCGAATGGTGATGAGAAGGCAGCCAGGATGCTGGGAGTCCTTGTAGTTTCCAATTTAAGGAGGATTTTCCTCTGAGGTAACGGGCTTTCGAGTATTTCATCTTTGAAGTAAGCTGCTCTTCACATTTTCCTTCTTTTTCCCGTACTGCCTATTGAGGAAGCCATTGTTACCTGAAGCTCTGTTCTCACTTTCTCTCAGAGTCTGATATCCACACTAGGAACTTCCCTCATGTACAGGACCTGCTTTACTTAGAAGACAATTCTCCAGGCTTAATTCTGGGGCAAGAGCCAATTGAGCTGGGTGCCATTTTGAATCAGTACAAGTCTTTGCTTTGTAGTTCCTTTTCATAGATTGTAATTATACTCTTTTATAAATTATGAATATATCCCCATGCCATTTACCGTATTTTCTAAAAACAGTTTTTAATAGAATCTATTTAATGTCACTATCAAAATGTATTTGGTCATGTACCTGTTAATGGACATTTAGATTATTTCCAATTTTATCATATGTAACATTGTAGTGAATATTTTTCTATGGACATAACTGTCCACCTATAATTATTTCCTATAAGTGGAACTGTACTTACAAAGTGAGTTAACATTTTAAAATTATTTAACATATATTGACAAATTGTATTCTAGATAGTTTATACAAAGTTACCCTCCCACTAGCAGTATATGAGGATCCCTCGTTTCTCATTCTCTTGTGTACATTTTATTTTGGTTTTGATCCTTGCCAACTATATCAGTAAAAAATAATATCACTTTACTTAGACTTTTTTGTTATTTACGCAGTTGAGTTTTTCCACAGTTATAGAGCACTATATAAAATATGTTTAACTGTAGGAATGCTATTCAAAGAATAGGTTTCTTTCTTAAATCACATTAGACTGTGTACACACTTTCTTTTAAAAAAGAAAATAAGGGGGCTTCCCTGGTGGCGCAGTGATTGAGAGTCCGCCTGCCGATGCAGGGGACACAGGTTCATGCCCTGGTCCGGGAAGATCCCACATGCCACGGAGCGGCTGGACCCGTGAGCCATGGCCACTGAGCCTGTGCATCCGGAGCCTGTGCTCCACAACGGGAGAGGCCACAGCAGTGAGAGGCCCACGTACCGCAAAAAATAATAATAAAATAAAATAAAAAAGAAAATAAGGTCTGGAGTACTAAGTGTCATGACTACCCACGGTCTTCTAATGCTTGGTGAAAATGCCAGCCTGCTATTTAAAGGCAAGTAGAATAAGACATATTACAAATTTATTTTATTTTGAAGTAATGCCGTGTTATCAGCTAGTGGACTTTAAAGCTGTTTCCTTGTTTTTAGTAGATAATTTAGCATTTTTATAATGTCAGTAAATTTGACTTGATTTTCATTGGGAAGGGAGCCATGTTATCGTTCCTCAGGTGCTTGCAAATAAAGTCCTTTCATGCATGTCATAAGTTCTATACATTTGACAGACTCTTCAAATTGTTTGCAAGTCACAATGACCCATCCAAAAATTATTAAAATTTCAGTTATCATTAAAAAGCAAAGTCAGCTTCAGTAAAGAATATACATTGTACTGGCCCTTGTTAAGAAAAGGAGCAGTGTAAGTGGCTGATCCTATCTTATTAGTTAAAACTAAAGCAATATTAAATGACATCAATTATTATGAAAGGGCTGAAAGTATCTCAGAGAAAGCCAAGGAAGGTTTTCCGCTTTTCAGAGGAATTCCCCAAGGTATTCTAAATTGGGATTTGCACTCTGAGAGGAGTGTAATTAAAAAGAGTACAGAATGAGTCCTTTGTTTTTCTGCTTGAAAATGTGTTCTTCATCATCACATTGGTTGAATTAACCAGTCATTTACTACTTGGAAACCTATGATTTCTAACAGTTCCTTAAATGTATTGAGAAATGCTTATTTTATTTATCCGTGGCAACCATCAACAGCAGGGAGTTTCTCCCCCCAGTGGCATCAAGGTAACAAGAGAAAATGGAGGATAAATGCACAGTGAGATTGGTGTATCTTAAAGAGCAGTCAACAGAAATATGAAAATACAGGGGTGATGACATGATAGGAAAAAAGAATGTGGACACAGTGAGGAGAACTCAATCATATTTCTCTTGAAAGCTCCTTCCTCTCTGCCCTTCCCTCACCCCATGCCTCTGACGGGATCACAGGAATTAGCTCTACACTCACGACTGCAGCTCCCACAGTGCTGGAGGGGAGCCCGAGGACCTGGGCACTTATTTTGTGAACGTCTTACACCTGTCCTGATTTCCATTCCAAAGAACAATCTTCTTTTCTCTCACCATTTAAAAGCTAAAATTTGGTTTTAACAAGCTGAAGTTCCATTGAAAAGATGACTTGTGGAAGAGAAAAGGGGAGAAAAATCAGAGGGGAAAAGGGGAGATTGGCGAAGCATAAAACAGAGTGATAAGAATATTCAAGTCTTGAAAGAAGAAAAAGTCAAATTATAACAACTTTAGTGTCAGTCTGTTTAACTGTTCTTATGTTTTGTATAATTTATTTATGTTTGTATTGTTGGAATCCATTTGAATTCATTGTTAGTCTCAGCTTCTAACTTTTCTTAATTATACTCAAAGGGTCTTGTGGTCAGCAAACCACCCATATTTACTCCCAAACATGCATGGAACATATATGTATCTATACACATACTCAGAGGAAGAGAAAGAAGAGCAAGACAAATGATGAAAAAAATGAAATAGAAAAATATAATTAGCAAAGTAGGAGTAAATAAAAAAAAAAAATCCTGTACGGAAGAAAGACATGGATGGAGAGAACTATGTGGAGGATTTATGGTTCCAATCCATCATCCAAGACTGAATGTGAACTCAGATTTCTGTCGCTGAAGCCTATGGCCTAATGGCTGTACTATTCTTTGCTTTACATTTAATGTTTGTTTATTTGTTTAGTAACTTTTTTTTTTTTCTTTTTTGCGGTACGCGGGCCTCTCTCACTGTTGTGACCTCTCCCGTTGCGGAGCACAGGCTCCGGACGCTCAGGCTCAGCGGCCATGGCTCACGGGCCCAGCGGCCATGGCTCACGGGCCCAGCCGCTCCGCGGCATGCGGGATCTTCCCAGACCAGGGCACGAACCCATGTCCCCTGCATCGGCAGGCGGACTCTCAACCACTGTGCCACCAGGGAAGCCCTGTTTAGTAACTTCTATGCATAAAGTACTGTAAGTTCTATGAGAAGAGGACAATTAATTTTAGGACCGATCCCTGCCTTCCAAGAGCTCAATGTGTTAATTCCTGCAGACCAAACTTCATATAAAATTTTAAGAATGTTTAATCATCATTTTGCAGATATTTATTGAATGTCCTTTGGGCACCAGGCACTGTGCAGGGAAGTAGAAATACTAGATAGGTAGGTAGGTAGGTAAGTAGATAGATAGATAAAGAATATAATCCCTGTCCTCAAATATAGTGTGGCCAGACAGAAGATCAGACTACACATGAGGGATGAGAACTCATGGGACTAAACTGAAACTGGGGTGAGGGACAGAGGGGAATGGGGTACAGCTGTGGCTTTCTTTACAAAAGCTTTTATGAGTTCATTCTGGCAAGGTCAGTAGGGTGATAATAGTATTGCAGAGAGAGGGGATGGCAGTGACAAACACAGAAAATGCAGTGCATTAGAAACACCAAAAAGTCATTGGTATTGCTCAAGACAGTTCCATAAATGATTTGAGAAAGAAGAAGCCTGCTGGAAATGAAGTCAAGGGTCACAGCTTAGATCCTGTTGCAAGACACACAAAGGATTTGAGCTGACCATGTACCAGACACCGTCCTATCCACTGGGATATAGCAATTAAAAAGTCACCTTTAAAATCAATGAGGAATTAATAATAAGGAATAAATTTTATATAAGAAACCTATGGTGTGATGAGTGTTACAAAACAGAAGTGTGAGAAATCAGGCTTTATAACATTTTTTTTTTTTTTTTTACTAATTTGGATGTTATCAGTTTCTCTCATGTTGTTGCCCAAAGGAGAAAAGTTGGAGCTGTATGTTTCTACCTGCCTGGAAGCTCTGTGCAACAAATTCTCAAAATCAAGTACAGTTATATGCAGAGACATCTGAAATCACAGAAATGTCTGAAATAACTGCTGGCCCAAAAGTACTCTGCTGAGGGAACAGATGGACGGCAGCATGGAGTTTCTATAAGCAGTTAGGGGGAAACAGTCAGTGTTAGCAAACAACATCCATGGTAACAAGTTTAAGATCCCCAAGAGGATATTTTCCATTATTGGTGGGTAAACATTTGCCAGAAGTTATGACTCACAGAAGCTTCTTCTAACGTGGAGGTGCCCACTCTCCAGAGTGTCTCCCACAGTTAAACATTTCATCCAGTCAGCCTTACATTATCAAAAAAGTATTTAGCATTTTACCTTATGGGTTGTGCATTTACGATACGTGTCCAAGATCACATACTATTCTTCTTTCAGATTCCTGAGGGAGGTAACAAGAAAAACATCATTAATGAATTATGGGAATCAGTAAAACAGCCCTGAACAACTAAAAAGTCACTTTTGTCTACAAGTAAGATTGAGTACAAGAGAGTTATACCTAATTATTCCTGTATTACATATTCCTGTATGTAATTAGATTTATGTGAATGACCTTTGTATCTATTGCTACCATAACAAATTATCACAAACTTGGTGGCTCAAATCAACAAAAATGTATTATCTTACCATTTTATAAGCTAGAAGTGCAGCAACGATCTCACTGGGCTAAAATCAATGTGTTAGCTGGCAGGGGTGTTGCATTTCCTTACGGATGTTCTAGGGACAAGTCTGTTTCCTTGCATTTTCTGGTTTCTAGAAGCACACCAACATTCCTTGGCTTCTGGCCCCCTTCCTGCATCTTCAAAACCACCAGTGTTGCATCCCTCTGACCATTCTCAGGTAGTCAAATCTCACTCTGCCTCTGTCTTCCACCACCTCCTATACTCTTAAACACTCTTCTGATGTCACAGAGCCCACCCAAATAATCCAGGATAATCTCCCTACTTTGAGGTCTTTAATTACATCTGAAAGTCCCCTCTGCCATGCAGGGTAACACAGTCACAGGTTCCAGAGATTAACATGTGGATGTCTTTGGGGGACCACTATTCTGCCTATCACAGAATAACAATAAAAAGTTGATAGTAGAAACAATGGAAAAGAGATAAACATAATTCATATAATGTTGATTCTTTTACTGCAGTTTTTAAAGTATAGACATATTTCAGTGAGATGAAACTAAGTTTGATATTCCATGTGGCCCAGGCGGTATTTTTCTACTTTTATAACAATGATAGAAGCTAAAAATGTATACATAGACACTCTTGGAAACCAAGAAGCACACTAGACAAGAAATCAAAACACTTGTATGATGGTATTAGCTCATTTATATACTTGGAAACCTAATAAAAGTCATGTTTTTAAAGGTCTTTTTTTAAGTAAAATGGGGATATCAGGAACCATTATTGGCATCTCCATAGATACTTTGTAAATATGATTTCTCACTCTGCTCACCTCAAAACATTGGTGTAAAAATTACATGAGAAATCTGCATGTGAAAGTCCTTTGTAAGTTACTGAATACCATACAATTCTGAGGGATTTTCACAAGATTCTGAAAACACTTCAATTACCTTAGCATCAATTTAAAGAAACTTGTGATATATTTATTTGTTATTATTCTATTATTACAGGACTTTTATTATTCTCTTTTTTTTAACATCTTTATTACAGTATAATTGCTTTACAATGCTGTGTCAGTTTCTGCTTTATAACAAAGTGAATTAGTTATAAATATACATATGTCCCCATATCTCTTCCCTCTTGCATCTCCCTCCCTCCCACCCTCCCTATCACACCCTTCTAGGTGGTCACAAAACACTAAGCTGATCTCTCTCTGCTATGCGGCTGCTTCCCACTAGCTATCTATTTTACATTTGGTAGTGTATATATGTCCATGCCACTCTCTCACTTTGTCCCAACTTACCCTTCTCCCTCCCCGTATCCTCAAGTCCATTCTCTAGTAGGTCTGCATCTTTATTCGCGTCTTGCCCCTAGGTTCTTCTGACCATTGTCTTTCCTTTTTTTTTTTTTAGATTCCATATATATGTGTTACCATACGGTATTTGTTTTTCTCTTTCTAACTTACTTCACTCTATATGACAGTCTCTAGGTCCATCAACTCACTACAAGTAACTCAGTTCCGTTCCTTCTTATGGCTGAGTAATAGTCCATTGTATATATGTGCCACATCTTCTTTATCCATTCATCTGTTGATGGACACTTAGGTTGCTTCCATGTCCTGGCTCTTGTAAATAGAGCTGCAGTGAACATTCTGGTACATGACCTCTTTTTAAATTATGGTTTTCTCAGGGTATATGCCCAGTAGTGGGATTGCTGGGTTGTATGGTAGTTCTATTTTTAGTTTTTTAAGGAACCTCCATACTGTTCTCCATAGTGGCTGTATCAAATTATATTCCCACCAACAGCGCAAGAGGGTTCCCTTTGCTCCACACCCTCTCCAGCATTTATTGTTTGTAGATTTTTGGATGATGGCCATTCTGACTGCTATGAGATGATACCTCATTGTACTTTTGATTTGCATTTCTCTAATGATTAATGATGTTGAGCATTCTTTCATGTGTTTGTTGGCAATCTGTATATCGTCTTTGGAGAAATGTCTGTTTAGGTCTGCCCATTTTTGGATTGGGTTGTTTGTTTTTTTGATATTGAGCTGCGTGAGTTGCTTGTATGTTTTGGAGATTAATCCTTTGTCAGTTGCCTCATTTGCAAATACCTTCTCCCATTCTGAGGGTTGTCTTTTTGTCTTGTTCATGGTCTCCTTTGCTGTGCAAAAGCTTTTAAGTCTCATTAGGTCCCATTGTTTATTTTTGTTCTGATTTCCATTTCTCTAGGAGGTGGGTCAAAAAGGATCTTGCTGCAATTTATGTCATAGAGTGTTCTGCCTATGTTTTCCTTTAAGAGTTTAATGGTGGCTGGCCTTACATTTAGGTCTTGAATCCATTTTGAGTTTATTTATGTGTATGCTGTTAGAGAGTGTTCTAATTTCATTCTTTTACATGTAGCTGTCCAGTTTTCCCAGCACCACTTATTGAAGAGGCTGTCTTTTCTCCATTGTATATTTTTGCCTCCTTTATCAAAGATAAGGTGACCAGATGTGCATGGGTTTATCTCTGGGCTTTCTATCCTGTTCCATTGATCTATATTTCTGTTTTTGTGCCAGTACCATACTGTCTCGATTACTGTAGCTTTGTAGTATAGTCTGAAGTCAGGGAGCCTGATTCCTCCAGCTCCGTTTTTCTTTCTCAAGACTGCTTTGGTATTTGGGGTCTTTTGTGTTTCCATACAAATTGTGAAATTTTTTGTTCTACTTCTGTGAAAAATGCCAGTGGTAGTTTGATAGGGATTGCATTGAATCTGTAGATTGCTTTGGGTAGTAGAGTCATTTTCAGTGTTGATTCTTCCAGTCCAAGAACATGGTATATCTCTCCATCTATTTGTATCATCTTTAATTTCCTTCATCAGTGTCTTATAATTTTCTGCATACAGGTCTTTTGTCTCCTTAGGTAGGTTTATTCCTAGATATTTTATTCTTTTTGTTGCAGTGGTAAATGGGAGTCTTTGCTTAATTTCACTTTCAGATTTTTCATCATTAGTGTATAGGAATGCAAGAGGTTTCTGTGCATTAATTTTGTACCCTGCTACTTTACCAAATTCATTGAATAGCTCTAGTAGTTTCTGGTAGCATCTTTAGGATTCTTTATGTATAGTATCCTGTCATCTGCAAACAGTGACAGCTTTACTACTTCTTTTCTGATTTGGATTCCTTTTATTTCTTTTTCTTCTCTGATTGCTGTGGCTAAAACTTCTAAAACTATGTTCAATAACAGTGGTGAGAGTGGACATCCTTGTCTTGTTCCTGATCTTAGTGGAAATGGTTTTAGTTTTTCACCACTGAGGACGATGTTGGCTGTGGGTCTGTCATATATGGCCTTTATTATGTTGAGGAACGTTCCCTCTATGCCTACTTTCTGGAGGGTTTTTATCATAAATGGGTGTTGAATTTTGTCAAAAGCTTTTTCTGCATCCATTGAGATGATCATATGGTTTTTCTCCTTCAACTTGTTAATATGGTGTATCACATTGATTGATTTGCGTATACTGAAGAATCCTTGCATTCCTGGGATAAACCCCACTTGATCATGGTGTATGATCCTTTTAATATGCTGTTGGATTCTGTTTGCTAGTATTTTGTAGAGGGTTTTTGCATCTATGTTCATCAGTGATATTGGCCTGTAGTTTTCTTTCTTTGTGACACCTTTGTCTGGTTTTGGTATCAGAGTGATGGTGGCCTCGTAGAATGAGTTGGGGAGTGTTCCTCTGTCTGCTATATTCTGGAAGAGTTTCAGAAGGATAGGTGTTAGCTCTTCTCTAAATGTTTGATAGAATTCACCTGTGTAGCCATCTGGTCCTGGGCTTTTGTTTGTTGGAAATTTTTAATCACAGTTTCAATTTCACTGCTTGTGATTGGTCTGTTCATATTTCTTCCTGCACAGTCTCAGAAAGTTGTGCATTTCTAACAATTTGTCCATTTCTTCCAGGTTGTCCTTTTATTGGCACAAAGTTGCTTGTGGTAATCTCTCATGATCCTTTGTATTTCTGCAGTGTCAGTTGTTACTTCTCCTTTTTTATTTCTAATTCTATTGATTTGAGATTCTCCCTTTTTTTCTTGATAAAGTCTGGCTAATGGATTATCAATTTTGTTTATCTTCTCAAAGAACCAGCTTTTAGTTTTACTGATCTTTGCTATCGTTTCCTTCATTGCGTTTTCATTTATTTCTGATCTGATCTTGTAATATTTCTTTCCTTCTGCTAACTTTGGGGGTTTTTTTGTTCTTCTTTCTCAAATTGCTTTAGGTGTAAGGCTTGGTTGTTTATTTGAGATGTTTCTAGTTTCTTGAGGTAGGCTTGTATAGATATAAACTTCCCTCTTAGAACTGCTTCTGCTGCATCCCATAGGTTTGGGTCATTGTGTTTTCATTGTCATTTGTTTCTAGGTATTTTTTGATTTCCTCTTTGATTTCTTCAGTCATCTCTTCATTATTAAGTAGTGTGTTGTTTAGCCTCCATGTGTTTGTATTTCTTACAGATTTTTTCCTGTAATTGATATCTAGTCTCATAGCGTTGTGGTCAGAAAAGATACTTGATACGATTTCAATTTTCTTAAATTTACCAAGGCTTGATTTGTGACCCAAGATACGATCTATCCTGGGAATGTTCCATGAGCACTTGAGAAGAATGTGTATTCTGTTGTTTTTGGATGGAGTGTCCTATAAATATCAATTAAGTCCATCTTGTTTAATGTATCATTTAAAGCTTCTGTTTCCTTATTTATTTTCATTTTGGATCTGTGCATTGGTGAAAGCGGGGTGTTAAAGTCCCCTACTACGATTTTGTTACTGTCGATTTCCCCTTTTATGGCTGTTAGTATTTGCCTTATGTATTGAGGTGCTCCTATGTTGGGTGCATAAATAATTACAGTTGTTATACCTTCTTCTTGGATTGATCCCTTGATCATTATGTAGTGTCCTTCTTTGTCTCTTGTAATAGTCTTTGTTTTAAAGTCTATTTTGTCTGATATGAGAATTGCTACTCCAGCTTTCTTTTGATTTCCATTTGCATGGAATATCTTTTTCCATCCCCTCACTTTCAGTCTGTATGTGTCCCTAGGACTGAAGTTGGTCTCTTGCAGACAGCACATATACGGGTTTTGTTTTTGTATCCATTCAACCAGTCTATGTCTTTTGGTTGGAGCATTTAATCCATTTACATTTAAGCTAATTATTAATATATATGTTCCTATTACCATTTTCTTAATTGTTTTGGGTTTATTATTGTAGGTCTTTTCCTTCTCTTGTATTTCCTGCCTAGAGAAGTTCCTTTAGCATTTGTTGTAAAGCTGGTTTGGTGGTGCTGAATTCTCTTAGCTTTTGCTTGTCTGTAAAGCTTTTAATTTCTCCGTCAAATCTGAATGAGATCCTTACTGGGTAGAGTAATCTTGGTTGTAGGTTTTTCTCTTTCATCACTTTAAGTATGTCCTGCCACTCCATTCTGGCTTGCAGAGTTTCTGCTGAAAGATCAGCTGTTAACCTGATGGGGATTCCCTTATGTGTTATTTGTTGTTTTTCCCTTGCTGCTTTTAATATTTGTTCTTTGTATTTAATTTTTGATAGTTTGATTAATATATGTCTTGGTGTGTTTCTCCTTCGATTTATCCTATATGGGGCTCTCTGTGCTTCCTGGACTTGATTAACTATTTCCTTTATCATATTAGGGAAGTTTTCAACTTTAATCTCTTCAAATATTTTCTCAGTCCCTTTCTTTTTCTCTTCTTCTTCTGGGACCCCTATAATTCGAATGTTGGTGCATTCAAAGTTGTCCCAGAGGTCTTTAAGACTGTCCTCAATTCTTTTCATTTTTTTTTTCTTTTTTCTGCTCTTCAGTAGTTATTTCCACTATTTTGTCTTCTGGTCACTTATCCATTTTTCTGCCTCAGTTATTCTGCTATTGATCCCTTCTAGAGAAATTTTAATTTATTGTGTTGTTCATCATTGTTTGTTTGCTCTTTAGTTCTTCTAGGTCCTTGTTAAACATTTCTTGTATTTTCTCCATTCTATTTCCAAGATTTTGGATCATCTTTACTATTAGTACTCTGAATTATTTTCCAGGTAGACTGCCTATTTCCTCTTCATTTGTTAGGTCTGGTGGGTTTTTGCCTTGCTGCTTCATCTGCTGTGTGTTGCTCTGTTGTCTCATTTTTCTTAACTTACTGTGTTTGGGGTCTCCTTTTCACAGGCTGCAGGTTTGTAGATCCCATTGTTTTTGGTGTCTGCCTCCAGTGGGTAAGGTTGGTTCAGTGGGTTGTATCGGCTTCCTGATGTAGGGGACTGGTGCCTGTGTTCTGGTGGATGAGGTTTGATCTTGTCTTTCTGGTGGGCAGGACTGTGTCCGGTGGTGTGTTTTGGGTTGTCTGTGGCCTTAGTATAATTTTAGACTGCCTCTCTGCTAATGGGTGGGGTTGTGTTCCTGTCTTGCTAGTTGTTTGGCATAGGGTGTCCAGCACTGGAGCTTGCTGGTCGTTGAGTGGAGCTAGGTCTTAGCGTTGAGATGGAGATCTCTGGGAGATCTTTCACCATTTGATATTATATGGGGCCCAGAGGTCTCTGGTAGACCAATGTCCTGAACTCAGCTCTCCCACCACAGAGGCTCAGGCCTAACACCCAGCCGGAACACCAAGAGCCTATCAGCCACACAGCTCTGAGGAAAAGGGAGGGAAAAAAAGGCAGAAAGAAAGAAAAAATGAAATAAAATTATTAAAATAGAAAACTTAAAAAAAATTTTAAATAAAAAAATTAAAAAGTAATTTAAAAAAGAGAGAAAGAAAGAAGAGAGCAACCAAACCAAAAAACAAATCCACCAATGATAACAAGCGCTACAAACTATACTAAAAACAAACAAAATAAAAACGGACAGTCAGAAACCTAGGACAAATGGCAAAAGCAAAGCTATACAGACAAAATCCCACAAAGAAGCATACACATACACATTCACAGAATGAGAAAAAGGAAAATATATATATATAAAAAGGAAGACAGCAACCAAATCAGTAAACAAATCTACTAGTGATAATAAACTCTAATTACTAAACTAAGATAAACATAAAACCAGAAACAAATTAGATGCAAAAAGCAAACCCCAAGTCTACAGTTGCCCCCGAAGTCCACAGCCTCAATTTTGGGATGATTCGTTGTCTATTCAGGTATTCCACAGATGCAGGTACATCAAGTTGATTGTGGAGATTTAGTCCGCTGCTCCTGAGGCTGCTGGGAGAGATTTCCCTTTCTCTTCTTTGTTCGCACAGCTCCCGGGGTTCAGCTTTGGATTTGGAACTGCCCCTGCTTGTAGGTCACCTGAGGGCATCTGTTCTTCACTCAGACAGGATGGGGTTAAAGGAGCAGCTGATTAGGGGGCTCTGGCTCACTCCGGTCGGGGGGAGGGAGGGGTACGGATGCAGGGCGACCCTGTGGCGGCAGAGGCCGGCAGGACGTTGCACCAGCCTGAGGTGCGCCATGTGTTCTCCCGGGGAAGTTGTCCCTGGATCACGGTACCCTGGCAGTGGCGGGCTGCACAGGCTCCCAGGAGAGGAGTTGTGGAGTGACCTGTGCTTGCACACAGGCTTCTTGGTGGTGGCAGCAGCAGCCTTAGCATCTCATGCCTGCCTCTGGGGTCCATGCTGATAGCCGCGGCTCATGCCCATCTCTGGAGCTCCTTTAAGCAGCACTCTTAATCCCCTCTCCTCGCAAACCCCGAAACAATGGTCTCTTGTCTCTTAGGTAGTTCCAGACTTTTTCCCAGACTCCTTCCCGGCTAGCTGTGGTGCACTAGCCCCCTTCAGGCTGTGTTCACGCCGCCAACCCCAGTCCTCTCCCTGGCATCCAACCAAAGCCCAAGCCTCAGCTCCCAGCCCCTGCCCACCCCGGCGGGTGAGCATAAAGGACTCTTGGGCTAGTGAGTGCTGGTCAGCACCCACCCTCTGTGCGGGAATCTCTCCGCTTTGCCCTCCGCACCCCTGTTGCTGCGCTCTCCTCCATGGCTCCGAAACTCCCCCCCTCCGTCACCTGCAGTCTCCACCCGCGAAGGGGCTTCTAGTGTGTGGAAACCTTTCCTCCTTCACAGCTCCCTCCCAGAGGTGCAGATCCTGTCCCTATTCTTTTGTCTCTGTTTTTTCTTTTTTCTTTTGCCCTACCCAGGTATGTGGGGAGTTTCTTGCCTTTGGGGACATCTGAGGTCTTCTGCCAGCGTTCAGTAGGTGTTCTGTAGGAATTGTTCCACATGTAGATAGATGTATTTCTGATATATGTGTGGGAAGGAAGGTGATTTCCACATCTTACTCCTCTGCCACGTTGAAGGTGTCTAGGCCAACTTTAAAATGACTATTCTCAAATTTAAGCCCACAATTAAAATATGACTTGGAAATTCAGGGTCCCTCACCATAAAGGAAAAATTGATTTATTTGATCAGCACACTGACTGGATTTGACTGTTTTACAAAAATTTTAAATCTTAATAAGAAATGAAGTTGTCTTTTTAAAAGTCATTCCTTTGAATGTGTACAGAATTGAAATGTTAGATAACATACAAAGATAGTTCAGGAATTATTCTTCTCTGGGTGCTAGTGCCGCACTAAAAGAGCAGCAATGTGCTGCAGATGGTTTTACAACAACATTCTCTCTGTGGCAGGATGGATTTATGGATTTCTGGAACAGTGATATGAAGAGCCTCCTCCCAGAATTGTGAATGTGCAGGAACCCACTGTCACTGGGATGTGGTCCAGAAAGCTGTCTTAATACTTGAAACAATGATAACAAAGTCTCAGCAAATATTTAGTAAACACTAAGTGTATCAACCATGTTGGTCATTATGACCTCCCAGTCTGACCTGATTGATTTTTCTTAAATGCAATCAAACATCACCATCATCTCCTGTCTCCAAAAATGTGCATACACATTCACGGTATGCAAAAGGAACAAGGTCCCAAGCATGTTTATAGTGAGCATGAGCCCTGGAACGTTAATATACAAAGTGCAAGGCCAGCAGAACATTCTTGAACAGACCAAACTGAAAGATTAATTTAATGAGAAACATTCAACGCTTCTAGCTATACACTGATTATCGAATGCAACTGTATGAAGAGTTTTATTATTTATTATCTAAGAACCAAACTATGCATTACATAGTAAGCTAGCCCTCTAAGACTGAGATCACTATAGAAGGATAGTTGATTTAAGTTTGCTGAACTGAAAGATAATAGGGCATTTCATGAAAGAAAAAGTATACTTTTCTAAGAACCATGAATTAGAAGAGTCCATTTCCTTCAATGTAAGTTACATTGTCCAAGAAAAAACTTAAAACTTGGCAGGATCCATAGTATCACAGACTTATGTCCTTTGGCATAAATAGCCATAGTATTTTGGCCACCTCTGAAAGCAAAAGAACTGTGAAGGCGAGATGGAATAGAGAAGAAGAAAGAGCCAAGGAGAGGCTCTGCCATTATTTTTTTTAATTTTGGTTGATTGTCTTATTTTATCTTGTTTTGTTTTAAGGTAATTTCACAATAAATAATGGAAGAAAAAGTATATAACTTAGGACAAAACAGATGAAAGTTTGATGATAACTAGATTTCCTCATTTAATAGTAATCTATTCTATAAATTTTTCATATTTCATATGTGAAAAACAAGTATACTTGATCCCTTACTGGCAGGAAGAATTAATTTCTCTGATAATTACACCTAAGTATAACTGGCTTTGTATGATATATTAAAAAATGTAAGTAAACGTCACTCTTCAATGTTAACATGAACAGCTAAAGGGAAATATAGTTTAAAGTAAAACTATTTCCTAGTGTCATATTTTTTTTAATTGACAAGATTAACTTGAGCACTAAGAAAATGAAATATAACCTTGAATTATAAGGCAAGTGAGATGCCTCAAGATCTATTTTTGTGAATATTGTCTCCTAAAGCATATTTCCAAAATCTTTTCAATGTGATTGATATTTTATAGAAGAAAAATAAGTTGTATAAATTTATTGAAAATGAAAAAAACAGTTACTCATATAAAATTTATCTCATTCACATAATCCTTGACTCTGCAAACTGAAGTTATCTGTGAGTAAAATATAACCTTTGTACTGGAACTATAGCTTTGCTACATTAAACTTTACATCATTACATTTTTCAAAATATTGAACCAACAAAAATCAAAAATCATCTTTTTACGAACTTGGAAACAAAATCAAGTCATCCTGAATTAGTGGTGAGAATGTAACTTATTGTTATTATTCCACAAGATAATAGTCAGATACAAAGGTATGTGCACAATTCTATTTTAATGAACATAACGGATTCTGAGACACTGACCATTTTTATGGCATACAGCACTGAACTATGTAAACGACCCAAATCTTTTTCAGGCTATGTCCCTAATGAGTCACATGGAGTAAGTACTTTACCACCTCTATTTATTTTAAATAATTTACATCTGTTTTTCTTCAGCAACCCAAATCCGATGTCAGACTTTGGATCATTTTATCACTTACGTGGCTTTGCCTCTTGACTATTAGGCCCTCCTTCAACTTCCGTATTTCCATTTGTTCTCCATGAATTCACTTAGTCCTCCAACCTCTTGCCTCCCTCCATTTTATATCAAGCTGTAAATCTGCTATTGGATTCACTAGTTTCTCTACTCTGCCAGCACTGATAGCCTATGTATTATTTCATCCAAACACACACTAGAATCTGCCACGTCCTTGGTCTTTCTCTGCATCCCTCTGGAAAATTCCCAATACTGCAGCCAAAGTGGTTTAAAATGGAGAATTTGGGGGATTATTTAGACCAGGATTATACCTCCCCTATGATTTAGTCAAGTACTGCCATTATCCCCAGTTGATTCCCTCATATAATGGTGACTATAATTTACTGATCACAAGAGATGTTGCAGAGATTAATCATAATGAGTTTGTGTATACCTTCTACAGTGTCTGACATATGGCAGCTGCTCCATAAATGTTAGCACTTTTCTACTCCCTTTTTAATTCTCAGGATGCTGAACACAAGAGAAACAAAGAGACATGCTATGGCTAACACTGCTGCCACAACTGTGTTGCTTTCAGTCAGAGCAGCATTCTTGACATTGTTTAGAACAGGATATTTATTTGATTACTTACCTTCTCTTATTACACTCAGATATTATACCAAAGCTCTTCTTCCTACAGTCTCTTACCCTGTGTCAGCATTCTGTAGCCTCGGCAGGTGATGTCAATCTCTATTTCGTTAAGATTATTCAGACAACCTTCGAAGCGCCAAGGTCTCCCCTTTCCCACCCCCACAGCCTCGGATTAACCATATAGCCTTCTACTGCAGGTGTTTTCTGAAGCTGTAGGAAAGTACCAATGTTAAGGAATCTTGTGTTTATTCAGAAATATATAGTTTTTTCTAATGATTGTCATGGTTCCTTTCTTAAAAGAAATCAGAACAGTTGAGTGCATATGGTATGAGGAATTAGGAATCACATCTGAAGTTTAGATGTTTGGATAGTTTTACAGTATTTACATAATCCATCGTGGGTATGAATATAGATCAGCAGTAAAGTCTTACAGTTACATTCACAAGCTTTATTTCTAAATACTGAAAATGTTTAGTCCTTAAAATGCCATTTTCAAAGGTGTAAGTACTTTGAAACTGTAGGTACAATTTTGATTATAGTAAAAAACAAAAGTTATAGCTTTTTGTTCTTTTGAGTTCATGCATGATTGCATACCAACTGGAAACATTATGCAGAACTGGTACTGAAAATATAGCCTGGGGGCTGCTTATGGTCTTTTGACATGCTACCTTCTGTTATTCTGCTTAATTCATGACTATAAAAGGCCAACAGCCCTCTAAATGAACTTCTGAGGAATTAGTGATCATAATGAAAATTGCAGCCCTTATTCTCTACTGTGTGGGTTGGCGTAAGCATGTGTGACCACATGTAACAGGGTTAGAAGGAAAAATAATGCTTTGCCCTCTGGAATTTGACCCTATTTGAACTTTACTCATGTTTCAGGTGTCTACGGACTTCTTTACATTGAAATAGGACAGAATTATAAATAATGGCTTCAGATGGAAAAACAGAAAAGTTAGCTTTGCTTGGGTCAGCGTTTTGAACCAGCACCTGTTTTCTTCTTTGATTACTGAGCAGCTCAGTATGTAACAAGTTCAGAAGCAGAAGCTATGTCATAATAATACATGATGTGAGTATAAGCAATTAACCAGCACATACTATGTATGTCTCGTACCACAGTTTCATGCTTGACTAGTTATGCCTTCCTCTCTCCAGTATCATCTAATCACAAGGAGACCAAAGACTACAATGATTAAATAAGTAAATTTTTAATGGCAATGTTAGAAACTAAGTCAAATATCTATTTAGAACGGAGACCATTTCTCTTCCCTCCTTTAGCTGCTTCACCACCTAGCCCATTATTCCATCACAGTGGGCTTCTGTTGTCCAACTAATATAACTTATCACAGTCTTCATTTGGTTTTGACTTTGTAAACTTCTGCGGAGTGAGTGAAAACCTTTATTTGGGTTTTCCTACTTGAAATTATCAAATAGCTGATTAAAATACTGAAAGTCAAATGTTTTCTATGAATATTCATCAGAATGTTAGAATATACTTGAAAATTTGGACTAATTTTATGGTGTGCAAGATTTTCCTTCCAGCTTAGCTCGATCTTAAAAAAAAAGTAATACCTACCACAAAACAATTTGAGATTCATCAAAATTAATATGAATTGGTCTGAACTCATTAAAGTGAACATTTTACTATAAGTAAATCATACCTCAGTATTAAATAAATAAATAAATCCCAAGCCTTCTTTATTTGAGGCCAATCTTTAGACCCAAGCCACTCAGGAATCCTACCCAATGCTACCTCCATGTACTGGTCACAGTATCTGCTAATGGTGGAAGTCCGTTGTTAGCTATGCAGCTGTGTTCCACTCAAGATAGACCCCTCCTTCCTCTTCTGTGCTATAGTACTTCCCCAGTTCAAGGCAGCCTGTGTCTGGAGTCAGGTTGGGTATGGTTAAAGGAATGGGAAGGTCTTTTATTGGCTGTGGTTTTTATGGATTCTTTCCTCTTTCTTCAACTCTCTGCAGACTCCAATGTGAGAATTCCATGCACCTTTAAATCTTGGACTGAACAACCAACACTCTATAAATCAGCTGGCTTCCATAGTCTGCTTATTGTCTTCTTTCTTTCCTACTTAAAATTTTTCATTTTTTATGGGGAAAAAAGAGTATATCTTTTCTAGCTTCATACTAAATTTCTATATTTATCTCTATCTTATTGGGCAGGGGAGACAGGAGAGTATTTAATGGTCAGAAACACAAATTAAATAAAAGATAATTTAATCCAATTTTTCAAATGAGGAAACTGACTCAAGTACTTGGAATGCATATACTGAACCAGAGCAGCATTTTTGGAGAAAAATACTAGTTGACCTTGATGTTACAAATATATGTTTATATTTTTAAAGTGCACACACACAAACACACACACATGCACATAAAATTTTATTTAGAGAACACTTACAGGGTACTTGCCATATGTCAAGTACTGTTTTACATGCTGTATAAATAGTAACTCATTCACTCCTCATAGTAAACTAGAAGGCAGACACTATTATCTCTGTTTATAGACAGAGATGTAAAGAGGTTTGCCTATGATCACAAAGCTAGTAAGTAGTAAGTGACTTGAACCACTACGTTATACTGCATCTCATGATTTGGAAAAATCATGCTTACAACAGAGGCAGAATAAATATTATCATTTCTACTGGGCAAATGTAGAAACTCAGGCAGGAAGCATTTAAATGTTCTGCTCAAGGATAGCTGGATAGGAACAGAGCTAATCCTGGAACACAGAATGAAAAACCAGTTCTCCTGATCACTATCCAAAATTTCTTTTCATTATACCACATTGTCAAAGCTTCTCCACTTATGGTAATTATACCAGGCAAGTATGTTTGTTCAATTCTAGATACAATTTATCAACGTTAAATTTTAGCACTTTCATGAATTTTTATGAAAACACAGGATAGAAAATAAAAAATTTAAATTGCTACATAAATGATATGAACAGTATGCATAAAGAAACAAGCCTCAAACACAGTATTTCAGATGGATAGTTTTTACCATTTCAATTGAACAAATGTTTATTGAGTGCCTAATGTATCCAAGGATTTAAACTATGGGCTCAGAGTTGAAGGGTAAGCTGTGACAAAGCAAGAGAGTGTCATGGACATATATACACTACCAAACGTAAAATAGATAGCTAGTGGGAAGCAGCCGCATAGCACGGGGAGATCAGCTTGGTGCTTTGTGACCACCTAGAGGGGTGGGATAGGGAGGGTGGGAGGGAGACGCAAGAGGGAGGAGATATGGGAACATATGTATATGTGTGACTGATTCACTTTGTTGTGGAGCAGAAGCTAACACACCATTGTAAAGCAATTATACTCCAATAAAGATGTAAAAAAAAAAAAGACTAAAAGGTAAGATATAATCCCTGACTTTTAAGTTCCCTAATCAGCCAGACAAGCCTACTTTTCAAAAATTAATTTTCTTCTCAAGGTATGGTTTCACACAAGGCTTGAATTTTTTTTACCTTTCCTAGCTGTAAAATGTAAATGAAATTGAAATCGCAGTAGGAAGATATCTTGTTGAATCATGGCAATGTGTGATCTAAAGTAAATCGTATAACCTCTTTCACTTCCAAACCATCCATTGGTAAAATAAGACAGATGATGCCTACCTCGAGAGTTATAAAAATAACATATAAAAGCCCTGTGTAAACCATAATATGCTGTAAAAAAATGTATTAGCTCACATAAGTTACGTTGATACTTGCATTTAAATCATAGAGACTTATTTGTAGTCAATTACACCATGCTGTTACCTGGGGCAAATACAAAAGGATACTCATTACTGTACATCTATCAAGAGCCAGGTGCTGTATCAGTGACTATAAGTACATAATCCCAATTACTCCCTATCATACTCTTACAAGGTAGTCATAGAATAACATGAGAAATCCAAGCGTCGAAGTGACAAGGCAATATCCCTGAAGTAACAACACTAGAAGGTAGCAGAATCATTTCAGTCATTAGGTCTTTCTAGCTTAAAAGGCTTTGTTCTTTCCATAACACCATGCTGTCTCATTAATTTGTGTTGCTAAGTTTCTTAAAGTTCATAACTTTAAAAAAAATTAATTATGGTAAAATAAACATAACATAAAAATTATGAAAGTTAACATCTTACCATTTGTAAGCCTATAGCTATATTAGGTACATTCACACTGTTGTGCAACGCTTATCAACATCCCATTTCTAGAACTTTTTCATTATCCCGAACAGAAACTGTACTCGTGACTCTCCCCATTCCCCCTCCCACCAGCCCCTGGAAACCATTCTACTTTCTGTTTCTATAAATTTGACTACTCTAAGTACATCATATAAAGGGAATCATACAATATTTGTTCCTTTGTGATTGTTTTATTTCACTTAGTATAATGTCCTTAAGGTTCATCTCTGTTGTAGCATGTGTCAGAATTTCCTTCCTCTTTAAGGATGAATGATATTACATTGTATGTATATATCACATTTTGTTCATTCATTCATCAGTCCATGGATACTTGGGTTTCTTTCCCCGTTTGGTAACTGTGAATAATGCTGCTGCGAACAAGCATCTCTTTGAATCCCTGCTTTCAGTTCTTTTGGGTATATACTCAGAAGTGAAATTGCTGGATCATATGGTAATTCTATTTTTAGTATTTTGAAAAAAACACCATACTGTTTTCTACTGCAGCTAAACTTTACATACCCACCAACAGTACATGAGGGTTCCAGTTTCGCTACAACCTTGTTAACACTTGATATTATCTTTTTTTTTATAGTGGCCACCCTAATGGATATGATGTCACGTCTCATAGTTTTTATTACATTTCCCTAGTGAATAGTAGTGGTAAACTTCTTTTGTTTATTGGACATTTGTATATCTTCTTTGGAAAAATGTCTATTCAAGTCCTTTGCCTATTTTTTAATCATGTTGTTTGATTTTTTGTTATTGAGTTGTAGGAGTTCTTTATTCTGGGTATTAACCCTTTATCAGATATATGACTTGCAAGTATTTTCTCCCATTTTGTGGGTTGCCTTTTCACTCTGTTGATTGTGACTTCTGATGCACAGAAGTTTTAAATTTTGTTGTAATCATTTATGTATTTTTCCTTGCTATCTTGTGCTTTTAGAGTCATATCCAAGAAATTACTGCCAAATCCAATGCCACAACACATTGCGGCATCTAAGAGTTTTATAGTTTTAACTCTTATGCTTAGGTCTTTGATCTGTTTTGAATTACTTTTTGTATACTTTGTAAAGTAAGGGTCCAACTTAATTTTTTTGCACGTGATTATCCAGTTTTCCCAAAACCATTTGTTGAAAAGACTGTCCTTTCCCCATTGAAAAGTCTTGGCACCCTTGTTGAAAACCATTTGACTGTATATGTGAGGATTTACTTCTGGACTCTTTATTCTATTCCATTGGTCTATGTCTGCCATTGTGCCAGTACCATACTGTTTCGATTACAGTAGCTTTGCAGTTAGTTTTGAAATGTGAGACTTCCAGCTTTGTTTTTGTTTTTCAAGATTGTTTTGGTTATTTGGGGTATTTTGAATTTCCATATGAATTTTAGGATGAATTTTTATATTTCCATTTTGTCCATTTCATTTAGGTTATCCAATTTGTTGACATACAATTGTTCACAGTACTCTCTAATAATCCTTTTTATTTCTGTCAAATTATTAGTAATTCTTCTCTTTCATTTCTGATTTTAGTTATTTGAGCTTTCTCTTTTTTATTTTTTAGTCAATCTAACTAAGAAAATTGACAGAATTTTGTCAATTTTGTTGATCTTTCTAAGAACCAACTCTTGGTTTCAAGGGTTCATTAATAAATACATTAACTTTTATTTTATGCTCTTATTTAAATCTATTAGTTTAAAAATACATCCATATAATAAAATTAAAATAAAAATATAGATTGTTAGAATAGACCTAATCACATCTTTAGTGAGTGACACACACAGGAACAAACACACATTTTCTCAGTTTGTACTCTGGAGCAGTTACTCTCCAGGATTTTACTGACAACATTTTGCAGGATAAAATGAGCAGTTATAGATTAAGAATTATATGGCCAAGTCTGTAAAATACCTTTTGAAAATCAGGCAAGCCTCCATCTATTTGTACATGTGCCAGATCTGTCATTTACATGGGTATTTGTCAAAGGATTTCCAGACTGTTAGCGTAGTTGGCATTAGTTTAATTAACACTGAAGCTTGTAAATCAAAGTGAAGACTTGCATGTATCCTGTGAGACTTATGTTTTTCACTGCTAAGAATAATTGTACTTTCTGGAGAGAACTGAAAATAGGAAACCAAGAGTACAAATTTGAGTAATTTTAAAATAGTTGTTATGTCTAGTAATGATCTTCTTTTAAAAAATACACAAAATATTTTATTATCTTCAATCAGGTGACACAAGTTTTATAGAATTGGGAATACTGATTTTTTTTTTTATTTCCAATCCTCCATATTTGGTTTATACTCATACTACCCAGCATCTCTACTTAAAAGCAGAACTTAATCTTCTCTCATAAAACTATATAATCATTTAATTATGAGAGAGACTAGTGGTTCTTTTGTTTGCTTTGGGGAGAGCTACACATTTTAATATTGACTCATTTAAAATGCTCTTCAGTAACAAAAAAAAATTGTAGCCTCTTTATTTTTAACCAGTATTAAGTCACTCTAAGATCAGTTTTGTACCTTACCTGTTAGGCAAATATTCTTCCTTCCTGTTATTTAATAACATTTTTCTCTGGTTGAGATTGACATAATATATCAGAGTATGCAGGTCTCATGTCACTGTGCTCCTTTGTACTGACAGAGGGGGCACCAGTGCCCATGATCTAGGGGGGCTCCATCAGCCCCAGAGCATGAAGTTGAACACACTGCTGAGCGTGTGAGGGAAATGTGTCAGTGCAAGTATCTCCCTCCTCTTTGATCTGCTCTTTCTTGGGGTTCAGTGATGCAGTTGATGTTACCACCATTCTCCCATTCTCCAAACTCAAGCATCACTTCTCCTCTCAGGAGGAGTCAGGTCAGTGGCTGTGATTTATCTAATACTGACTCCCTCCTTGGTATTCACATTGCCATTGTCCTCACCAGGCCCTGCTCGGCCTGTTACAGTAACTACTTAACAAGCCTCCTTGCTTAGGCTCATGTCTCTGATCGATCCTTCACACTCCTTAGTGTTAGCCCTACCTGACCCTCAACCGTTTGCCTTTATTAGTCTGTCTTGTTTCTGCTTTTCAGGGAGGTGCAGTACGTGTACATTTTCAAATTAATTGCCAACAGTTAAAAATCAGGAGTTTTACATGAAATTCTCAAGTTTTAACTTCACAAAATACAGAAGACCTGGCCTCTCAGAGTAGACAGCCCTTCCCAGGGTGCAGATCTGAGAGATGGCAATAAAAGTTTCAGCTTTATTTTTGAAAATACAAGCTTGCCTTGAAAATAGGATCAGGCATCCTACCCTTTACTACATAAGAGGAGGCAGGAGAAGAGAGAAGATTTCCTGGATATCAGGCAGGCTGGGCCAAAAAAAAGGAAGTGGTGAAGATAAGATGTTCTTTTCTCTATCTAATCAATAATTTAAGTCACTCTTACTCCATGAGGTGGGATAAAAGGGAAATAAGATAATAATGGCCAGAATTACTTTACTGGACATCTCCTCATGGAGCCATGGATTCACAAACTAAGCCCTTCTAATAATCACCTTCCCCAAAGGCCTTTCTTAACCATTTGTCTAAAGTTGCCTGTAACCCCGCCCCTGTCACTCTCATGTAATCACTATAATTATTGTGCTTATTTTATGGATTTATTGTCTCCTTCCACAGAATATAAGAAGAGACCATACCTATCTTCTTAAAAAAGTGTCGGATCCACAATACTCATTAAAAAAACGGTGGGGGCTTCCCTGGTGGTGCAGCGGTTGGGAGTCTGCCTGCTGATGCAGGGGACACGGGCTTTGTGCCCTGGTCCGGGAAGATCCCACATGACGCGGAGCAGCTGGGCCCGTGAGCCATGGCCACTGAGCCTGTGCATCCGGAGCCTGTGCTCCGCAACGGAAGAGGCCACAACAGTGAGAGGCCCGCGTACCGCAAAAAAACAAAAAACGGTGGTGAAATGGAAGAATTAGATAATCTGGCAGTGCGGGGAGGGAATGAATGGTCTGTCTTCCTAAATACAGACACACACTGTTAGGAATTTGTCATATTAATAATTCTTAAGTGGAACACAGGGTACCAGATAGTAAGTCACTGCTCAAAAACAGAACACAAGGGAAACTGAAATAGATGTATTACTCACGGGTCATGGAGGAGGTACCTGCCATGTCTTGAGGGGCCACACGTGGAGGTCAAGGCAGAGTGAAGACAAAGAGAGAGGCAGAACCTCAGCATATGCCTTTATTAGGGTCTGTGGGTGGGGTGTTTTAGGGTTTCTGGGCTAAAGCCAGATGGGTCAATTCAAACCAGAAAGGGGGAGAGGTGATTAACCAGGCTCTGGGAGGTGGGGAGACTGTTTCCCAAGAGCAGTTGGGGAAGTCATAGCAGCAACTTACATGTGCTTGCGAATCGGAGGGCTGCTGTCTAAGGCATGTGCTTGAGGGGCTAGTATCAGTGTAAGGCCACTTCATGCTGCCTGGCCAAAAAAAGGAAAAAAAAAAAAATTGTACCCTGAGGCAGTAATACCATGGAGTGGCTTAGCCAAATCTTCAACACTCACATACACACAAAACCTATAGTTGCTTTGCACTGCCTGTGGTATATAACGTTGGAAGTTCTAGTCTTATTTCCAAGGTCTTATAGGTTTGTGTGATCTGGCCCAAATCTACCTCTCTAAGTTCCTTTCCAAATCCTTCTGTCTAGACATTTGTGCTCCAGAGACAAGGAATTTTTGTTCCCTGAACTTATTTCTTGAAAATGTGAAGACAGTTTACAGCTTTCCTTTGCTTGTGCTCTTCCTTGCTCTATCTTTACTCCTCTTCTTCCACATCACCTTGCAAGATCCACTTCATGTTCTCACTGAAGTTTCCACCATTTCCCTTGGTCAGAATTAACCCCCCTCCTCTGATCTCCCTGGAGCGTGGCTCTGTCAGTATCATAGCTCGCATTTTAATCTTCTCTCTTACACTTCCTGCCTTACATTGCTCTCTCCTCAGCTTCATTGGATACTCATTGCAGACAGAGAGATTTCCATATCCATCTTCTTTGTTAGTTTCAGTGTCTATCATGGTGCCTTCCATATGATGGGAGCGAGATAAACATTGGCTGCATGAAGGAATCACCGTCACTCACTGGATGCCCCTCGTGGCGAGCCTCACTGAGGTCTAATGCAGCCTCCTGAACATGCTAATGCTTTACCTTCTTCCCCAAGACTCTTCCTTCTGCTGTTCAAGTATTCAAGATAAATGAGGTCAGCTGTAGACAATAACGTCAGGTGACTCCTTCTATTGTTTGCTCTTCTTTTGTACCTACTTTCGCCTACTAAGTGGGAGTAGGAAATAGGGGTGCAGGGAGCTCAGGTCCTGATGTTAAGTTTGCTTTTCCACCTCAGCCTTCACAGATTACAGGTCCCAGCGCCCAAAGTCTCCTCCTTTTACCTGCTAACTATTAACTGAGGATGCACAGCACAATCTTCAGAGGGTGGCGTACGGACAGCTCCAATTTTTCAGAGCTCCACTTCAACAGCAAGCCTCTATCTGAACGTCCAGACTCCCTCCTGATATCTGTCCTATTGTCTGTCCTCCCTCCACCAAGAATAAAGCCATCTACCTTGTGACGCAGTGGCTCCTGGTCCTTTGGCATGAGAGAGGAGAGCAGGGAGCTTCCAGTGTGTGCCTCTCAGTCCCCAGGTGCTGGGGGAGCTCTGGTGAATGAGATCAGAGTGGAGTCTTGGGGCAAGTTGGGAGATGAGGGACCTGCAGCTCTGAAATTTTACTTCTGGAAAACTGAAAACAAGACGTGTGTGCTTATATATACTACATAAATTAATGTGTGCATGTGCATGTGTGTGTATACATACACATGTATATGTCTACATGTGTGTATATGTATTTTAAATAAAAGAAAAATAGAGAAAGTAACTAAATTGTACTTAGTATCACCAACTGGTTCTGAGACTGTGTCTAGACCAATGATTATAAATAGAACAGATCTAAAATGCGTCTATTAATGCAACAAACATGTATAGAAAATCTGCCCTCATGCAACTCAGAGGCTTCAAGGTAGGCAAGCCATATACTAAATAAATATAATTTGTGTTACAAAGAAATAAGGACTGCCATGAGAACATACACACGAGGACTTGACTTGTCTGCCCTGGGAGGGGACACCTCCCCCCAAAAAAGGCGATGTTTAAGGTGAAACTTAAGGAATAAGTAGCTGCTAGCTTCATGAAGGGGACTGTCAGAGGAGAGAATTACAGTGTATTCAGAATCCCTGAGACAAGGGACAGTGTGAGCAACCAACAGAATTTCCTTACGGCTGATGCAGAAAATAAAAAGAGTGTTAAGACCAAAGCAGTGGACAGGACCTGAATGTGGCGGCTGATGTGGGTTTGGTCTGTGTCCTCAGAGAGATGGGAGGCCATAGAGGGTGCTTAGCAGGAGAATGCCAAGAGCAGATCTGCATTTTTAAAGCTCCATCACTACAGCAAGGCAAGAGGACAAATCTGAAAACCAGGGTTTGGATGTTGAACAGCAAGGTAATGGCAGCATCTTGGTGAACTGCGGTGCCATTCAAGCCTATTTACTCTATAATGTTGTAACAGTTATGTGTGGCCTTACATATATATCAGGTTAACAGTATGTTTATTTGACTGCAATACTAGACTTATTAAATGAGTGTTCAGCCTGCATACATAATACAATACGGTATTAACAAAACTTGATATAGATTATATTTTCCCCAATTTATCCCTTGTTTCCTCTCAAGATTATGATCCTGCTTCCTTTATCTGATTTATTCACTCCATACAAACACATGAGAAATCCCTATTTACTTTATTACTAATTATCTGTAAGCTTAAGGGTCTTGTCCCAAAAGCTTTTCTGCTCAGTTTAATGCTATGAAGGCATTAACTGATTATGGGAGGAAAAAAAACCATATTCTTTTCTATACAAGAGAAAGAAGATGGTGGCCCCAATTCAATCTCATGATATAGCAATTAAGAAAGAGAATAAAGACCTTTCTGCTCAGTAAATTTCCAATTTCTTCTCAATAGCTTACTATCAATAGCTAAGTGTCTCCTTTCTATGGTCAAAGTTAGTTTTGACCAAGTTTTCCTCTTCGGCATAAGAGACTTTAAACCCAAAATAATTTAGTAGAAAATTCACTAATTTTCCCTTTTATGACAGAGGATATTGAAGATCAATTTATAGAAAGGAACACTATAAACATTATGTGACAGATATCCGAGATTGAGCTATGTGATTTTTTTAAAGAAATCACTCATGCCTTATTTCTACATATAAATGTAAATCCAACCTCATCTCAGACTTTGTAGATTGAATTTTAAGGATTATAAGTTTTATAGTAAATAGAAATTTTAGAATAGGAATCAGAACCTTGAGATTAGAAATAAATACTCACCAGTCTGATACCATCTGATATTTGAATCTTCTCAACAATATAACAATGAATTAATGGTTTATCCTGTGTTTAGAAATTTGAAGTGGTATGAAGGGTCCCAGTAATTTCAGAGAAAGGCTCCTGGAGGTGACTACTATCTCCTCGGCTACCCTTGGGGTCCAGCTGAACAAGCCCACTTTCTCTATCCTGAACAGTCTGGTAACAACATTCCCTGTTTTCCACCTGGTCCACATTTGACATGGTCCCTGTTATTTGTTTCATCCTGGCTGTGCTTCTTTGAATGAAAACTTCATCTTTTCCCTTCAGCTTCCTTGATCTTACCAGCCTTGACTTTTAATGCTTACTGTACAAGCAATTAACAGGACGTGAAAGGTCAGTGGAGAAAAGATATTAAGGAGTACTCTCTAAATACCAGCACCCCATGAAGCCAGGTTTGGAATGTGCAGGGTTCGTCCCTGTAGACACTCTGACCCCAGTAAATTATTAGGTGGTTTACAAGAGTCCAAACAGCATTAATCAAACTGACAGGGGAAAAAAAAATCCTCTCTTTGTATATAGCATTTATAAACAGTTATTTCAGTATAAGAAGTTTTGCTTTTGAAAATTCAAAAGCATGAAAGCACAGATTAATTTCTCTGCTTAGTCATGAAATACAGTGGTCTCCTAGGGGACACTTCTTACAGAAGTTTTCCCAAAGTCCCAATTCCCTGTTCTCCTCTTTTCACTCTTATTCCTAAACCAATTAAAAAGACTGGTGAAGAGCTCTGGACAAATGATCTCTCAGATGAAGGCATAGGTTTCCAGGAAGTAGATAAATGGTTGAATAACACTGTTACAAGAAGATAGAATATATAGTAGATGCTTAAACTGTGAACCTCAAGGGACATTTGATGTGTCCTTTGGGGCTTAAAATTATTAGTATCAATTAAAATTACCATATACCATACCATATACCTATACCATAGTACCTTTAGCCTTGGGTTGTTTCAAATTATACCTAATATTTTCCAAACTTGAAAAAGAGGACACATTGTGTGGATACTTCTTTCCCTTTTTAGCATCATATAATGATTTAATGAGACTCACTGGGTTACAAATGGGATAGAATAGGTTCCTTGTATTCCCTTTTTCTCTTTGATAGAATGATCTCATGAGAATTTTGCTACCACTTTTATTTTCTTTGAGAAAATATAGTGCCTTCCACTGATCAGAATAGTTAATTTCAACTTTACTTTCTTTTTACTACTTTTCAATTTACCTTTTTTAAATGACTTTTGGGGCATCTTCCAATATCCCTGTAAACTAATCTAATCCAGTATGAATCCAGTACCCTCAGTTCACTCATTAACTGTGATAAGTTTAATAGAAACAGTGCCTAATCTCAAAAATTGTTTAGCATTTTACTATTCAGTATATTCTACTACTCATGAGGATCCCAAGAAATAAGATTTTAAAAATCATTATCAGATGAAAACTGCTCATCAATCTGATCATTCTTAAGAAGAAACAGAGGATTGATTTTTTTTTTTCTCATTTGAAAGCAGTGACTTCAGGCTCATTAGTAACAAAATTATTTTTTCATTGCTGAGCAGGGGAAATTGCTTTTTCTAAAATAATAACACTCCGTTATTTTCTAAAAAATAGATAATTATAGTAGCACATAAGGCATTTAAGAATTTCCACGGCCACCCTAATTCTGCCTCTCCATTCTCCAAATCTGCTATTTCCCTGAAAGTTTTAAGATCAGTAAGCTTGAATTGACTTTCCTGATAGTTGTTTTTCCGTCTTTTCCATAATTTCCTAAGGTTCCTGTATATATGCGTAAACACCAATACTTGTCTTAAATCAACTGAATGAAAATAAATTAGATGGCTAAAATTCATTTTCATCTCATAAGTGTTACACCTTGTCAATTAAAACAAATACTCCTTTTCTGTGCCAAGAAAACATTTTCTGTTACATTCACAATCTGCTTCAACTGCCATCGGGTACAAGAAAAACCTCTAACAGATGAGAATCAGTAAATGGCAATTGCAAGGAGAACTGACTATCTGAATAACAAATGGAAGGCATATTCTGTGAATTATCTTGCATCAGGCAAATACCATGATGAGGGCTTTAAAAGATGTTGTACTACTAATTCTGAGAATAAGACTGGGACCTGGACATCAAAATAAAATACAATATATGTATATATATATATATATATATATATATATTTTATACAGATCTTTACCCTTTATCTCACATGTCACACACTTTTAATGAGGTACAGACAGAAATATTATTGCAGGGTAAATATGGTGATTACTATCTCTCTATCAGAACACAAACAGCTGTATGATATGGTGCCTAGAGAAAGACTTAGATCACGGCCAGTGGAGATAAGTTGGCATCTCCCTGATGCCTGAAAAGACCCAATCAAGTGAAGTCTTTGACCTCTTCCAAAGCAAAACAAGTAAACCATTCTTCTCTGCTTTCCACCCTCGCCCATACCTGCTTTGTGTGTTGCTCCTTTGAAATTTTTCTTCCAAGTGTGCCCAGCACTTACACAAAAATACAAGAGAAATGCATGCCATCAAGAAAGGTCTTAAATGTGTGCTAGGATGGTCAGAGAAGAAGGAAAAACACAGGTGGATATCTTCTGTGGCCTTTGGTTTTCCCCATTCACGTGCTTATGTAATTAAGGCCTGAAACTTTTAGAAACAAAGCAAGCTAGTTATGCCTGCATGAACTGATAACAACCTGAATTCTTTCCTATCCTGTCAATTAGATAGAATCTGGGAGAAGGGATGGGGCAGGAGAAAGCAGGCTTAGAGGAAAGAAGTATGTGAGGGCAGGTAAGGAAGACTCTCAGCGCTTCTGCAGTGTCCCTTTGTTTCCCACGCCACCCCGCCCCCTTCCACCTTCCCTTCACATTGCATCCTACAAGGTGCTGGAACAATGGAGCAGCTCAAAATGTGGTATCAAGTTTACTTGTCTCTCAGAACCTACTGTTTCTTTTCAGAAAGACTACTTCTGACCCGATGGAGATGGGGGTGGGGGGGCGCCTTCAAGATGGAGGAGTAAGACGTGGAGATCACCTTCCTCCCCACAAATACATCAAAACTACATCTACATGTGGAACAACTTGTAGTTGTTCCCCATGTAATATAAAATGGCAAAAGCTCTCCCAGAGATCTCCACCTCAATGCTAAGACCCAGCTCCACTCAACGACCAGCAAGTTCCAGTGCTGGACACCCTATGACAAACAACTAGCAAGACACGAACATAAACTCACCCATTAGCAGAGAGGCTGCCTAAAATCATAATAAGATCACAGACACCCCAAAACACACCACCAGACAAGGTCATGCCACCAGAAAGACAAGATCCAGCCTCATCCACCAGAACACAGGCACCAGTCCCCTACACCAGGAAGCCTACACAACCCAGTGAACCAACCTTACCCACTGGAAGAAGACACCAAAAACAATGGGAACTACGAAGCTGCAGCCTGCAAAAAGGAGACCCCAAACACAGTAAGTTAAGCAAAATGAGAAGACACAGAAATACACACCAGATGAAGGAGCAAGGTAAAAACCTACGAGACCAAACAAATGAAGAGGAAATAGGCAGTCTACCTGAAAAAGAATTAAGAGTAATGATAGTAGGGATGATCCAACATCTTGGAAATAGAATGGAGAAAATACAAGAAACGTTTAACAAGGACCTAGAAGAACTAAAGAGCAAACAAACAATGATGAGCAACACAATAAATGAAATTAAAAATTCTCTAGAAGGGATCAATAGCAGAATAACTGAGGCAGAAGAACAGATAAGTGACCTGGAAGATGAAATAGTGGAAATAACTACTGCAGAGCAGAATAAAGAAAAAAGAATGAAAAGAATTGAGGACAGTCTCACAGACCTCTGGGACAGCATTAAATGCACCAACATTCGAATTACAGAGGTCCCAGAAGAAGAAGAGAAAAAAAAAGGGACTGAGAAAATATTTGAAGAGATTATAGTTGAAAACTTCCCTAACATGGGTAAGGAGATAGTCAATCAAGTCCAGGAAGCACAGAGAGTCCCACACAGGATAAATCCAAGAAGAAACACACCAAGAAACATATTAATCAAACTATCAAAAATTAAATACAAAGAAAAAATATTAAGAGCAGCAAGGGAAAAGCAACATTTAACATACCAGAGAAGCCCCATAAGGTAAACCTGATCTTTCAGCAGAAACTCTGCAAGCCAGAAGGGAGTGACAGGACATATTTAAAGTGATGAAAGGGAAAAACCTACAACTGAGATTATTCTACCCAGAAAGGATCTCATTCAGATTCGACAAAGAAATTAAAACCTTTACAGACAAGCAAAAGCTAAGGGAATTCAGCACCACCAAACCAGCTTTACAACAAATGCTAAAGGAACTTCTCTAGGCGGGAAACACAAGAAAGGAAAAGACTTACAATAACAAACCCCCAAAAATTAAGAAAATGGTAATAGGAACATGCATGTCAATAATTACCTTAAATGTAAATGGATTAAATGCTCCAACCAAAAAACATAGACTGGCTGAATGGATACAAAAACAAGACCCATATATATGCTGTCTAGAAGAGACGCACTCAGACCTAGGGACGCATACAGACTGAAAGTGAGGAGATGGAAAAAGATATTCCATGCAAATGGAAATTAAAAGAAAGTTGGAGTAGCAATTCTTATATCAGATAAAATAGTCTTTAAAATAAAGACTATTACAAGAGACAAAGAAGGACACTACTCATTACATAAGGCAAATGCTGAGAGCCATAAAAGGGGAAATCGACAGTAACATAATCATAGTAGGGGACTTTAACACTGCACTTTCACCAATGGACAAATCATCAAAATGAATAAGGAAACACAAGCATTAAATGATACATTAAACAAGATGGACTTAACTGATATTTATAGGACACTCCATCCAAAAACAGCAGATTACACTTTCTTCTCAAGTGCTCATGGAACATTCTCCAGGATAGATCATATCTTGGTTCACAAATCAAGCCTTGGTAAATTTAAGAAAATTGAAATCGTATGAAGTATCTTTTCCGACCACAATGCTATGAGTCTAGATATCAATTACAGGAAAAAATCTGTAAAAAATACAAACACATGGAGGCTAAACAATACGTTACTAAATAACCAAGAGATCACTGAAGAAATCAAAGAGGAAATAAAAGAATACCTAGAAACAGATGAGAATGAAAACATGACAACCCAAAACCTACGGGATGTAGCAAAAGGAGTTCTGAGACGGAAGTTTATAGCAATACAATACTACCTCAAGAAACATAAAATATCTCAAATAAACAACCTAACCTTACACCTAAAGCAATTTGAGAAAGAAGAACAAAAAAACCCCAAAGTTAGCAGAAGGAAAGAAATCATAAGGATCAGATCAGAAATAAATGAAAAAGAAATGAAGGAAACAATAGCAAAGATCAATAAAACTAAAAGCTGTTTCTTTGAGGAGATAAACAAAATTGACAAACCATTAGCCAGACTCATCCAGAAAAAAAGGGAGAAGACTCAAATCAACAGAATTAGAAATGAAAAGGGAGAAGTAACAACTGACACTGCAGAAATACAAAGGATCATTAGAGATTACTACAAGCAACTCTATGGCAATAAGATGGACAACTTGGAGGAAATGGACAAATTCATAGAAAAGCACAACTTTCTGAGACTAAACCAGGAAGAAATAGAAAATATAAACAGACCAGTCACAAGCACTGAAATTGAGACTGGGAGTAAAAATCTTCCAGCAAACAGAAGCCCAGGACCAGATGGCTTCACAGGCGAATTCTATCAAACATTTAGAGAAGAGCTAACACCTGTCCTTCTCAAGCTCTTCCAAAATATAGCAGAGGGAGGAACACTCCCCAACTCATTCTACAAGGCCACCATCACCCTGATACCAAAACCAGACAAACATGTCACAAAGGAAGAAAACTACAGGCCAATATCACTGATGAACATAGATGCAAAAATCCTCAACAAAATACTAGAATACAGAATCCAACAGCACATTAAAAGGATCATACACCATGATCAAGTGGGTTTTATCCCAAGAATGCAAGGAATCTGCAAATACGCAAATCTATCAATGTGAAAAAACATACTACCAAATTGAAGGAGAAAAACCATATGATCATCTCAATAGATGCAGAAAAAGCTTTTGACAAAATTCAACACCTATTTATGATATAAACCCTCCAGAAAGTAGGCATAGAGGGAACTTAGCTCAACATAATAAAGGCCATATATGACAAACCCACAGCCAAAATCATTCTCAATGGTGAAAAACTGAAACCATTTCCACTAAGATCAGGAAAAAAGACAAGGTTGCCCACTCTCACCACTGTTATTCAACATAGTTTTGGAAGTTTTAGCCACAGCAATTAGAGAAGAAAAAGAAATAAAAGAAATCCAAATCAGTAAAGAATAAGTAAAACTGTCACTGTTTGCAGATGACATTATACTATACATAGAGAATCCTAAAGATGCTACCAGAAAACTACTAGATCTATTCAATGAATTTGGTAAAGTAGCAGGATACAAAATTAATGCACAGAAATCTCTTGCATTCCTATACACTAATGATGAAAAATCTGAAAGAGAAATTAAGGAAACACTCCCATTTCCCATTGCAACAAAAAGAATAATAAACCTAGGAATAAACCTACCTAAGGAGAGAAAAGACCTGTATTCAGAAAATTATAAGACACCGATGAAAGAAATTAAAGATGATACAAACAGATGGAGAGATATACCATGTTCTTGGATTGGAAGAATCAACACTGTGAAAATGTCTATACTAGCCAAAGCAATCTAAAGATTCAATACAATCCCTATCAAACTACTAACGGTATTTTTCACAGACCTAGAACAAAAAATTTCAGACTTTGTATGGAAACACAGAAGACCCCGAATAGCTAAAGCAATCTTGAGAAAGAAAAACGGAGATGGAGGAATCAGGCTCCCGTACTTCAGACTATACTACAAAGCTACAGTAATCAAGACAGTGTGTACTGGCACAAAAACAGAAATATAGATCAATGGAAGAGGGTAGAAAGCCCAGAGATAAACCCACAGACATATGGTCACCTTATCTTTGACAAAGGAGTCTAGAATATACAATAGAGAAAAGACAACCTCTTCAATAAGTGGTGCTGGGAAAACTGGACAGCTACATGTAAAAGAATGAAATTAGAACACTCTGTAACACCATGCACAAAAATAAACTCAAAATGGATTAAAGACCTAAATGTAAGGTTAGACACTATAAAACAGAGTGTCCTGCCTATGTTTTCCTCTATGACATAAATCACAGCAAGATCATTTTGAACCACCTCCTAGAAAAATGGAAATAAAAACAAAAATAAACAAATGGGACCTAATGAAACTTCAAAACTTTTGCACAGCAAAGGAAACCATAAACAAGACGAAAAGACAACCCTCAGAATGGGAGAATATTTGCAAACGAAGCAACTGACAAAGGACTAATCTCCAAAATATACAAGTAGCTCATGCAGCTCAATATCAAAAAAACAAACAACCCAATCCAAAAATGGGCAGAAGACCTAAACAGACATTTCTCCAAAGACGATATAGAGATTGCCAAGAAACACATGAAAGCATGCTTAACATCACTAAATCTTTAGAGAAATGCAAATCAAAACTACAATGAGGTATCACCTCACACTGGTAAGAATGACCGTCATCAAAAAATCTACAAACAATAAATGCTGGAGAGGGTGTGGAGCAAAGGGAACCCTCTTGCGCTGTTGGTGGGAATGTAAATGGATACAGCCACTATGGAGAACAGTATGGAGGTTCCTCAAAAAACTAAAAATAGAACTACCATAGGATCCAGCAATCCCCCTACTGGGCACATATCCTGAGAAAACCATAATTCAAAAAGAGTCATGTACCACAATGTTTATTGCAGCTCTGTTTACAATAGCCAGGACATGGAAGCAACTTAAGTGTCCATCGACAGATGAACGGATAAAGAAGATGTGGCACATATATACAATGGAATATTACTCAGCCATATAAAGAAATGAAATTGAGTTATTTGTAGTGAGGTGGATGGACCTAGAGTCTGTAATAAGGAGTGAAGTAAGTCAGAAAGAGAAAAACAAATACCGTATGCTAACACATATATATGGAATCTAAAAATAATAATAATAATGGTTCTGAAGAACCTAGAGGCAGGATGGGAATAAAGACGCAGACACAGAGAATGGACCTGAGGACACAGGGAGGGGGAAGGGTAAGCTGGGACGAAGTGAGAGAGTGGCATGGACATATATACACTACCAAATGTAAAATAGATAGCTAGTGGGAAGCAGCCGCATAGCACAGGGAGATCATCTCGGTGCTTTGTGTCCACCTAGAGGGGTGGGATAGGGAGGGTAGGAGGGAGGGAGACACAAGAGGGAGGATATATGGGGATGTATGTATATGTATAGCTGATTCACTTTGTTATACCTTTGTAACTAACAGAAACTAACACACCATTATAAACTAACACACCATTGTAAAGCAATTACACTCCAATAAAGATGTTAAATAAATTAATTAATTAAATAAAATTTGCAGATAGAGGCAAAGTTTAACTTAAAAGAAAAGAAAGAAGACTACTAACCACAGTAATACAAGACGTATATATTCAACTTATGCATCTTTCACTATTTTCATTAATCTTTGAAATGCATTTAATACATTCCTATGAAGCAGTGGAATACAATTTGGGATAAAAATTTCTCCAATTGAGATTTAAAACATCATTGTGGCTGTGAGGGATTTAGAAATTAGTTTTTATACTGAGTACTCTTCAATCGTTCACTCAACAAAAAGGTAAACTAGAGAATAGGCTGAGTTTTCTTAACCTCAATTTGATGAAGAACATCAGAGATTTTTTTCCTCACAACATAACCTTTGAATAGATAATCATAATCATGCTATGTTTGTATTCAAAGTAATCATCGTCAACACTAAAAAATAACTTTTCATGCTTTCCACGAATAGTCTATACTCAGTCACACATGAACTGAACAGGGCCCCGGATCCTCCCCATCAGCGTCTTTGTTTTTCTCAATGCCCACTCTTTCCCAAGTCTCTTTTCATCCTTTCCAGGGACCCATTTTCCTCAATGCTGTTTCCTAGCCCCCCAGATGCTCTCTGTGTCCCTCACTGTGCCTGGCTCAAGGGCTCAACACATAAAGCTAAACCACTCTGTTTTCCATAGAACTAAAAAAAAATACAATCTTGTTCAACTTGCAGTGTACATATGGCCCAAGTAAACAAGTTTAGGAACCTCCTTACATTCATATGGTACACTGCTGTCAGCCCACCTGGAAATGATCTGCTATATGACATGGTATGTATTGAAAGACAGATCGATAGACAGATAGATAGATAGATAGATAGATATCTAGCATCCTGCCCCACATATAGTACATGTATACATGCTCACATACTTTGCGAGCACACTTAATTCTAGGCTATAGGGAAAATTTTAATTAGTGGAAATACAGACACATATTATGATGATTACGTGTCAGTTACATACATATGTAGATGTACGTTCCCATAAAGCAAATCTCAGTTTTTAAGTGATCAGGCAGCATTGTTTATGGTCAGTCAAGTGACAGTCCCTTCCCTGTCCTCCCCCGAATCTTGCCCTCCCCTCCCTTCCCTTCCCATCCCTTCCCTTTTCTGAGTCTGCGTTCAAGACCTACCTGGCCCTGCCCCTAACTGCAATCTGCCCAACAGCATTTTACCAGAAAAATCCCTTATGTGTAAAATGATAAAGACAATGTGTTGCTCCCCCATATAAAATCCTGTTATCACGGCCTTTCGTAAAACAAAAAACTTTAAATGCAAAGCAGTGTCCTCACTGCTGGGGATCTTAGATATCATCTCAACCCGCGTAACTCCCCTCTCCAGTGAGACCATGCTTCTGATCTTCCTCTGCCCTGTGTCTGGCCATTACTCCCACTGAATCTTTGCCTACAGAGTTCTCCTTCACTGGAATTTTCTTAAGCTTTTTTCTTCTCTGACAGAACTTGTTCACTCTCCTTCTTTCATCACCAT
The DNA here is from genome assembly GCF_963455315.2 of Globicephala melas. Lineage (NCBI taxonomy): Eukaryota > Metazoa > Chordata > Mammalia > Artiodactyla > Delphinidae > Globicephala > Globicephala melas. The sequence continues at coordinate 15,629,539 of NC_083334.1, read as the reverse complement.
AATATTCATTAAAGATAGTACCTACCTATTGCTATGTAATTCCATACAATTATTTTGGTTGTTATGGTTTAATAATTTTTACAATTCTTTAAACTAATATATAAATATACAGCATATAATTAATATAATAATAGTTTATATATTTATTTCACTAGAGAATACACACCTATTAAATCTAATTAATATTTTGGAGCAGATAGAGACTTTCATACCTTCAATCACACTGCATAGGTGTCCATCTACCTTATCTATAAGTTCCACGCAGAAAGAACATGCACTAAAAAAGCAACACAATGAGCTCTAATATAAAAATGCATAGTACTTAATCATAATAATTATATTTATATTCACTATTTATATACTCTAATGAAACTGGCATAATAGGAATGTAAGCTGACTGAGTCCAGGGCCCCACATATACGAGTCTTTGTGTACTGGTATTCTCCTAGGAACAGCAGGACTCTCAATGAATAATGTAAAACTTTAGTATATTAGTTTTATGAGCAGGACATAGGAGTATCACATATTGCTTGTGTCTCCTCACCTCCACCTAGAAAAACAAAGACATCTCTATGTATTTCAAACAAATTGGATTGGAAAATTGGTTATAAAAGTAACAAAAAGGTAACAAAAAAGAACAAAAATGAGCAATTCTTTTTAAAAAGGAGAGACGAGGTCCCCCAGAAATTGGTAATTGCAGAACTTCCTGCTACTAGCAACTGCAAGATGTTGTACCACTCCTGGGGATGAAGATAAATACAGAAAGGAAATGGTATGACCCCAAGTCCCAGTGGCTGTGCTGCTATGGGTGCTGGAGTTCCTCCTTCAGCCATCGCTGCTGGAAGCCGGGAGCCTGCCCTCCTTCTGACATTGCAGGACTCAGTCCTGGGCTGCTGGAGCTGCTGGAGCATCCACTGCTACAGGTGCTGTTGGAACAGTGCTGTCCCAGCGGCAGCCCAGCCCAGCATTCGCCTGACACTTGCCAAAGACACTTCCAGGAGCAAAACAGTGGCTGCAAATATTGGTTTGCCCTTCTTCCCCCCTTCCAATCTCTGCCAGTGCCTTCCACTGTCAACAACTTACTAGAAATCCTCCCCAAGGGAGTCTGGAAAATATAGTTTGCAGATATCCTAACCCCTGTGATACAGAGAGGAGCACGGAAGGGAAGGACTGGGGTAGAGCATTAGCAGACAAATGACCGTCCCAGTGCTTTGTGCAGAAAGTTCTGTAAGTAGAAAGCTCCAAAAGAAGCCAGACTGGATATGTATCCCTCTCCCCAAATTTTCCTACACATATTACCTGCTAGAGGCTTTCCTAAGTTTTGTGGTTTTTCTCTCTCTCTCTTTCCCTCCCTCTCTCTTTCTCTGTGTGTGAGTCATCATTCTCTACCCCTGAATTCTCACATGCCACCTGAATTTCCACTCCTGTTCACCAACGTGTCAACCACTCTAAGGTAGCTGGAGGGTCCAATAGTTCCTTGCCACATTTTTCCTTACTCCACTGTCCAGGAAGTATGTGAATCGCCACAGGAACTGTAGGGTTTTTTACTTTACCTGGTTAGTTTCATCACCAGAAAAGAAAAAAAATCTTATGCCACAGACTGAATGTTTGTATCCCCTAATACATTAAAATCCTAATCCCAATGTGATGGTATTAGGAGGTGAGGCCTTTGGAAGGTGATTAGGCCATAAGTGTGGAACCTTCTTGAATGAGATTAGTGCCCTTGTAAAAGGGACCCCAGAGAGCGCCCTCACCCCTTCCACTACGTGATGACACAGCGAGAAGAGGCCATCTATGAACCAGGGAGAGGACTCTCAGCAGATACTGAATCTGCTGGCACCAGGATCTTGGACTTCCCAGCCTCCAGAGCTGTAAGAAATACATTTATGTTGTTTATAAGCCACCCCAGCTATGGTATTTTGTTAGAGCAGCCCAAAATGACTAAGACCCCTTATTGTAGTAAGAAAACTAGGAATCGGAGACTGGCTCTAGTACTGGATCTACTCATCATTACTACCATGAGCTTGGGAAAAATCTTCACTTATTTGAATATAAGTTTTTTCATGTGTAAAATCAAGGAGTTGGGTGTTACAACTAAATTCCTCTGCTACTTAATTTTATAAGGTTTCATAAAATTCAGTTATGCTTTAAATACCTAATTATTGTTTCATTAATTCTGAAAGGCTTTCATAGGTGTGTTTATATCTCAAAAGAAGGAAGATAGAATCCCATACCAGGAAGGAAAACACATACCTATTACAAGATCAAATACACACAGAGAGTTCAGGAAATAGTGCAAAGTGTCTTTTACTGATTTTCCTCAAGTTATCTATCATTCCATAGCAAGTCTAAGGGATTGGCTCCCATGTTCTTCTCTCATGTTTCACAGTTCTTCAGTCTCTTTGCCCCTTGCCCCTCCTCTCTCATCATACGGCTTCACTTTTTTTCTCTTTTCCTTCATCTCAGAAAGCCTGTCATTCAGTTTCATTTGGGAATTCCTTTGCTAGGCTTAGAAGAATTTGGTTTCAGACCTCATGTTATGAGAATAAGGAGAGAATATGGCAGCCATCTACCACCTTCCTTTTAAAACTTATAGGAACACATCTACCAAGCAAAGGAACTTCCTCTTGCTAATATTGGCCATAATTTTTAGCACAATCTCAGGACATTACCATTTCTCTAGCTCTTTCCTGTTGTTTTCAAACACCTTAGATATCTGTGACTGAGGATACAATAGGGATTGGTTATTGTAGAAGGGGTGGGATAAGAAAATTCAGACCCTCCTCACTATAAAATATACATACAGTTAACTATATCATAAATTGTAAAAGTAAGAACAGTAGAGTTCTAAATTAAAGAAGGCCATAGCACAAGGAAGGAGAGAAAAAAAAAAACAAATCTAGTTTACTTAACATCTTGGCCTATGGCTATATATTTTTGTACACATGCTTAATTGCATTCTTTTTTCTCCTGATAGCAGTGAATACTTCAATAAAAGGTATCAGTCAAAAAAAAAAAAAAAAGGTATCAGTCAAGGGAGTTGAGTAAAGGAAATTACAACTGTTAGAAAACAGTATTAATATATATTGGTAATACTTAAACCAGGAGTATATATTAAAGTTTTAAGCTAACTTTCATACTTGATTCAAACAAAAACAGCTTGCTAGACAGTACAACACATTTCCAGATCTTGTCCAGGATTTGTAACATCTGCTTATATTGTTCAGAATCATTGTTTTGGACACCACATAAATCAACACTTTAAAAAAATTATTTACATTAAAGAACATAATCAAACAAATGTTTTTTTTTTTTAAGTATCCAAAGGCCTTGGGGATTTTCATCAAAAATAGAAAGAAGGAAAACTATAATAAACAACAGCAATATGCTCATTTCACATATTTTGAGGCCCACCTGTTTAAAAGTTTGCAAAGTCATTAAATACATCTGTTACTTTTTGTCTGTGATAAACAAATTATATGAAAATATAAGTATATAGTAGGTATCTAAAGCCAATTTAGATGGGCTTTCAGATAGAAAATTAGAAAGCTCTAAAAGGTACCTAAGATTCAATAGCCAGTCCCTGTTTTAGAGTTTGGAAGAAGTGGGCCTATCTATATAATCTTGAGTACTTCACCTCTCTATGAGCTTCATTTTCGTCATCTGTAAAAATAGAATTTCATTGTTTCCCTCTTGTGCGTCTTATGAGGAATTGCTAGTTCAGGTGAAATAAGAACAACTACATAGTCATCCCTCAATTAGTAACAGATCTCTTTAACGAAGGAAAAATAAATGAATGCAGTTGTATAGCCCTGTATCCACACATATTTCTTCTTTTCATACATTTGATCTTGTGAAGTCTTAACAGGCTGCCGTTTCTCTCACTAATATGTTCAAAAGAGCACTAGACATCAGATGTCTGTCAGACAGGGGCTCAGCACTGGCTACTACTTATGGCTCAATAACTATAGGCTGCATCACCTTGAACAAGCCATATACCCTTAGTCCATTCATAATTAGGAGATGGTAGTCAGTGGTAATTAAAGTGTCCTGGAGATCTCATATTCATCTTTGAAGCTGTATCCTACACTCTGTTATTTTGCTTTATTTCTAAAGATTTATTATTTGCCTTTTATCTTTCAGGATATTCCACAATCTGGAACCATATAAATTCTGTAATGTATTAAGTAAGATTCCTGAATGACCTAACTGCATCTTCAGCATTAATAAGCATCACCTTGTGCACCTGAACCTAACACAATATTGTAAATCAACTATATACTTCAATAAAAAAAAAATAAGCATCACCTTGATACAGTTTTACTTAACGCAAGGAATTTAATGTCACTGGGCAGCTTCTGTCCTTAACCTGTGACATTCCTGAACAGTACTCATCATTTCACTTTACCCCTTCTCCTCGAAGACCTACTGCAGTGAGCATTAGTGAGAAATGGATATTTTACTGAATATCTATTGAGGAAACATGAGTGGGGGAGATGTCTGTCACAAACAACAGCAACTCACCTCCCTTCAAAAGTGAAAATATTCATTGGCTATTATGTTATTCTGGAGCCTCTGAGAAGCACAGGACTAAACATGTAAGGATTTTGTTAGGAAAAAATGCTGTGAGAGAAAAATGGTAAAGGAGCGGGAGAAGGCTAGGAGGAAGCATCTTACTGCTGTCAAGTCTAAAGAAGGTTCAGCAAGACCGCAGGGGTGTCCCTGAGCCAAAGTCGGCCACAAGCAGCCCATGTCTCCTTAGTATCCCTGCAGCCCTCAGTCACTGAACGGTGAGCAGCCCATGGGAAGTGTGGTCACAGCACAAATCCAAGATGGATTTCAGAGCTCTGCAGCCAGGCTCTAGGTCAGTAACACTCTCTGTAGCTGGAGGTCTGTGTGGCATAGTCTCATGGCCAACACAGACATCTCTGCCCAATCTTTCCACTCTGGTATCTGCTGCAAAGTCCCACCCACTGCCCCAGTGAACCTCCTTTTTATCCAGTCTTTCAAACTTCCCTCAGTTGAGAATTCTCCACCTCAGAGACTTTCCACATCTCTTCCCTTTTTTTTTTCTTCTCTACAGGCTCATCCACACTTGCAGTTTGTCTCTTCTACAAGCTTGTCCAAATTTGCATCACCCATTGTTATTTTCAGGTCTATTAAAAGCCATGACTTTTTTGCACTCAGGAAATTAAGCATCTGCTAGTCACAGGATTCACCATCCATAGAAAGCAGTGAGTAGGAGGATGACACAGAACACAGTGTTTCCCGCTGTGTTACGGCAGTGCTGTGCTGTCATCGACTTCTTCTGTTCCATTTATTACACAGAGCTCCATCGTCTGGCTTCTGTACCAACCAGTATACTGAAACTGCTCTCATAAAGTTATTAATGTCTTCTTAATTGCCAAATCTATTATATATTTCACAGACGTTACTCTTGACTTTTACGTGCATTTGACATTATTGATCACTCATTTCTCAAAATTCTATTTTTTTCCTGGACCACTGTGATACAAACTCTGCACATTCTCCTTGTATCTTTACGGGAGTTCCTTTTGTTTTTTTCCCCTCATGTTTTATGATCCTCCCCATTCCTTAAATATTAGTGTTCCCCAGGCCTTGTGCTCTTTTCATTCTACATATTTTCTTTATGTATAATAATTTTATTCTCTGCCGTATAATAATTTTCATTTATTTGTGTAACGTATTTATCAAGCTCCTAGTATGGCACCATGGGCCTGAGGATAAAACTACAGGGAAAGAAATCTCTGGCTTTAAGGGACGTATTGTCCAATGGGGAAAATATAAAAGTAAATAGGCAATTATAGGACGATGAGATACCACCATGATAGGGGACGGCCCATGGTTTAGGGCACACATAGACAGGCATCTAACTTAGATGTGGGAAACTAGAAAAGAAAAATCACCAATGTGTGATAACAGTAAGAGGGGAAGTAGAGTATTCCAAGCTAAGGAGTTCCACATTTGAGGAACTATAATTAGCTCAGTATATCTACAATATTGAATGAAGGAAAAAGGGACCGGTTGGATTAGGAAGTTGTTGTAAAACAAAGCTACTTAGATGAAGGACTTTGTGTGCTATGTTGTGGTCTTTTGGTCTTATGCTGAGCGCAGTGAAGATCCACTGACAGGTTTCAAATAAGAGCATGACAATTTCTTTAAAAGTTTCGGAAACTCACTCTATACAAACGGTGGATTAGAAATAGGACATCCTTGAAATAAGAATAAACTCTAGGAAGTGTTCCAGCTCAGTTCACTAAAATATTATTTAAGCCCACTATGCATCAAGCACTTTAAAATGTTAAGTGATAAAGCAAGTCATGCTTAGAGTAATGCATATAGTACAGTCCCACTAAATCAAAGCAAAACAGAGTATTAAAAGTATATACATGTATATATTAGTTTATATATATATAGTTATAGTTTTATAATTTACCGAACTACTATAGCCCAGTTACCAAAACCAGAAATCCTTCCCTCTCCATTTTCCTCTCCCTTCATATCCAATTATCCTGTCTGGTCTAACTCCACAGTACACTTTGTATAGATTCACTTTTTCCATCTCCACTGTCTCCATCCCATTCCTCACTGCAATCATCTCTTGTCTAGCGTCTGGCAATAGCTGCCTACATTGGTCCCAAGTTTCCACTCTCCCCTCTTCCCTACCATGATCTATTCTCCACATGCCAGACAGAATAACCTTAATGTAACGTGAGTCAGATTACACAGTGAGATTGTGCACTTAAAATCTTCCAGTGACTTTTCATTGTATTTAAAAATGAAACAAAACTCTGTCCCAGGTACTAAAAAATCCTCCTGCAATCTGACTCTGCATACTTATTTAGTGTGCTCTCATGAGATTCTATAACCACACTTTGCACCTCCTCCACGGTTGCCACCCTGGCCCGTAACCCACCATTTCTTGCCAGCCTTCTCTAATATCTTAGCTGGGTATCTTGCTTCCACTCTGCCTCCTAAAACTGCCAAGTGATCCTTTCAACATGTAAAGCTGATTATGTTGCTCCCCTGCTGAAAATCCTTCAATATTTGTTGAATAAAATAAATGAATTAGAAACTGAGGAGCCCTGAGACTTCCCTGGTGGCTCAGTGGACAAGACTCCATGCTCCCAATGCAGGGGGCCCGGGTTCTATCCCTGGTCAGGGAACTAGATCCCGCATACATACCACAACTAAGAGTTCACATGCCGCAACTAAAGTGGCGGCAAGCTGCAACTAAGGAGCCCGCCTGCCGCAACAAAGGAGCTGGCAAGCCACAACTAAGGAGCCCTGGAGCTACAACTAAGGAGCCCACCTGGCACAACTAAGACCTAGCACAATCAAATAAATAAATAAATAATTTAAAAAAGAAAGAAACTAGGGAGCCATATTAACACATTTAGAGTATAGGCATTTATTAATTAGAATGAATCAAATAGCTACTGAGAATTGTCATGCCCACGCAACATCTAAATAATAATCTTAACTATGCTCAAATGAGAGGAATCCAATGCAATAATGAATTTTTGGGAGAAGTATTAGCAGGTTTACTTTTAAACTAATAATAACAAATTGGACATACAGTATAATAAACTACTTAGCATTGTTATATGCTAATAATTTTTTAAATTTACCAATGATTTTATGAGTGATTTCTTTTGGATACTCTTCATATATTCCGTTCTTTTTTCTAACCTCATAAATTAACTTCATAACAGGAAGTCGGTGTGGGCTGGAGCTAGGCAAGAGCACAAGCACAAGGAGGAAAGTGAGCACTGAGGCCACTAGATCCCTTGGGGCCACAGGGCATCCTGGACCAGATCCCTGTGGCCCAGAGTTTCCAATCTGAGACCACTTGCATGAAGCCAGAACCCTGGGAAAACTGAAAAACAACGCACCTAACTGCTGACTCCACTTGAATGAGGATGGAGGAAAACTTAAAAACATTTCCCCTGTTAATTTGAAGTCCACTGACCTGCCTTTGGTTTGGAACCTGGATCTGCAGTGTTGGTGTGGGCCTCAGTACACAAGCTGAAAATCGGAATATAAAGTAGACCTGGGTCTGTAGTGCTCACAGATACCTGAAAGAAGTACAAATCCCACAAAAGTACAATTTAGACTGACAGCTAGGTTATCAACAGAATACAGTGAAATGCCCTCAATATGTTCAGGGAAAATAGTGGTCCATCTAGAATTGTTTACACAGGTAAAATATTTTTCAAGAACGAGAAAAAAATACAAATGAAGAGAAACTGAAAGAGTTTACTTTTAAATGACCCTCACTAAAATAACTTCTGCTTCAAAAAGAAGGAAACTGGTCCCATAAAGAAGGTCTGAAATCCATCAAGGAAGAGAAAGTAAGGAATATAAGGATAATCTAAATATACTCTGTGTAAAATACTAAATAAGGTTTAATTTGTAGGTTATAAAAGCTAGAAGTTTTAAAAATTGGACAATTGCAAATGTACTCTGAGAGGGTTTATGGGAAATAAAGTATTCTAAGGCCTTTGGATTTGAAGGGAAGAAAGTAAAGATTTTATTAACCTTAGGACTTATATATGAATGCTCAAACTGTATGAGTAGCTATTAAAATAATATAATGTAAGACATAGTTTCCTAATCATAAAGGAGAAGAAAATTAAAAACTTTAATCATTTCATAAGGACTCAGAAGGGAGGGGAATAGGGAAAGAAGAAACACAGGAAAAGCAAGACATACAGAAGGTTCAATAATACTAATAACCAAGCCTTATACAGTATTTTTTATTTGCCAGTGTTTGAAACATGTTTAAATATACCAATTCATTTAATAATCACAAACTTTTGAGCACCTACTATTATTATTATTATTTGTATTTTACAGATACAAACCTTAGAAGAAGAGAAATTAAATAACTGTCCAAGAGAGGAGGCAAGATTCAATCCCAGGCAGTCTGTCTCAAGAGGCAGTGCTTTTAAATACCACCAAAACACAGAATTTAGAAATAAGTATCATTATATCAAAACTGCAAATAAACCTACCAACTGAAGTTGTCAGTAGTCTAGCAAAGACTGTCGTACTGAATTGGAAAAAAAATCCATCTATTTGGAAGAGACATCTAAAATAACATAAGATTCATATGTTTTACAACCACCAATAGTTTGTTCCTTTTTACTGGTGAATATTTAATTGTATGCTTATACCACAATTTGTTTTTCCATATTATTTGATGGACATTGAGTTGTCTCCCATTTGGGGCTATCATGAGTAAAACTTCTGTGAACATGTCTCTATAAATATTTTTGTGGACATATGTTTTAATGTCTTTGGGGTAAACACCTAAGAGTAAGAAACTGGTAAACAATTCTGCAGAGTAGTTGTACTATTTTGCAAATCCATCAGCAATATATAAGAATTTTGTTTGCTCCACATCCTTGCCAAATCTTGTTATTTTAGGATTTTTAATTTTACTTACTTTGGTGTGTGTAAAGTCTCATTGTGATTTTAATTTGCATTTCTCTGAAAACTAATAATGTCAAGCAGCTTTCCATCTGCTTGTGGCTCATGTATCTAACATTGTGAAGTGTCTGCTTCAATCTTTTGCCTATATTCAATTGTCCTATCATCATCATCATCATTATCATTATCAATATTATTATTTTCATGTAGCTGTAAAAATGCTTTATACCTTTTGGATACAAGTCTGTGTAAGATATATGTAGTATTACAAATACTATATCTCACTTGTATTTTACTTTTCATATTCAGTTAAGAATACTGAATTTCTGAAGAGCAGATATTTAAATTTTTTCCTCTGCACATAAAAATTTTAAGGAATCTAGAAAAACCCTATTACAATTAATGAGTGCATTTAGCAAGATGGCAGGCTACGATGCAATGCCAATATACAAAAATCAACTGCAGTTACATATACTGGCAACAAATAATCAGAAAATTAAAACTTTAAATATACCTTGTATAAGAGCACCAAAATATATAATATTTACCGATAAATTCAACAAAAGATGTGGGAAATGTTCACACTGGAAACTATAAACCTTGCTGTGAGAATATATTACAGTTCTAAATAAATGGTGATGTATACCCTTGTTCATGGATTGGAAAATCAATATTTTTAAGATGTAAACTTTTCTCAAATTGATCTATAGAATCAATGCAATACCAATCAAGACACCAGCAGGATTTTTGTGGAGACTAGCAAATTGATTCTAATATTTCAATGGAAATCAAACAAACATGGACTAGCTAAAATCACATTTTTAATAATATAAAAAGTAACTAGGATTTCCATCTTAATTTTATTTATGAAAACTTCATTTAGTATATCTACTATGGAACAACATTCTTTGATTAAAACTAATTAAAAACTGTTTTATGGAAACTCTATAGAGCTATGTTCTTAGATGAAACACTAACTTGCATAGAAGTTCAAGCAGCTGATAACTGAAAACTGCATAACTTACAGATGATTTTGCTGAAGCCAAATCACAACAAGAAATTATACTTTTGTGTAAATTAAAAATTTTTTGATTAACAATTTTGTATTATTTTATGGTCAGTTTTGACATTAGGTTCTGCTTCATAATATCTTCAACAATGTAATTTCATTATCAAAAATTATATACAGGGGACTTCCCTGGTGGTCCAGTGGTTAAGAATCTGCCTTCCAATGCAGGAGACTTGGGTTCAATCCCTGGTCCGAGAACTAAGATCCCACATGCACGGGGCAACTAAGCCTGCGCGCCGCAACTACTGAGCACACGGGTCACAACTACTGAGGACACAGGCCACAACTAGAGAGCCCACGTGTCACAAGTAGAGAGAAGCCCATGTGCCGCAGAGTGCTCGCGCCACAACAGAGGATGCTGCATGCCACGACAAAGATCCCACATACCACAACTAAGACCCGACGCAGCCAAAAATATAAATATAAATAAACAACACCAAGAAAGGTTTAAAGAAAAAAAATTATATACAGCTTGTGAAGCCAAAAAAGAACTTTCTGTTGTACACAGAGGAGTCCAAGTTAGGCTTACACGGGGTCCAAATTTACATGCCATGCTGCTGCTGGGACTGATGGTACAATTCAGAAGGATATGAAAAGAGATTAGAGGCAATGAGTGCTTTTCCTTTGCTCAGTGTCATTGATCAAATAATGTGTCTGTGCCCATATAACAGGCCTGAGAAAATACTGTAGCTTTATTAGTGGTAACTTTCCAGAATCAATAACTTTTCTAATGAATATAAAAGCCTGGGTGCCTTGCAGTCCACATTCATGCAACTGGATTGCTTGTTGTAATCAAGCACTGGAATTAATGTTCTGATGTGATAAAATAAGTGTTTAGTAATTTAGTCCTCAACTGCTTCTGGCATTTCAACTCTTTGTTGGCATATAAAGCAGAAATTTCTCCTGTAGTAAAAAGTAATTTATTGCATTTTTTTTAATCACCTGCGATAAATAGGCTACTGGCCTTGCAAGCTTTTCTATTCAAACGTTGCTGGACAGAGGTTGGCTCACATCAACCTTAGCAAATTGAAATGCAATCCAGATCAACAGGCGTTTTATTCAGTTTGGTGCTGGAATGGAAATAATCATCACATTTTATAATAAGCATGTCTAATTTCAATTTTCATACTATGTATTTATTCTGTATAATCAAGCATAACTGCTGGTCTTGTTTCTCTGAATTGACGAATGCATTCCGTAGATGTGCAATAAGCAGGTAACTGTTTTGGAAGCAGTGGGGGAAGAGTGTGCCTAGACCTAACAATGAAAAGTTGATAAATGTCTACCTAGAACTTGTAAATGTTCCTAGGAGTCCAAACAATTATATTTGCTCACTGTCTACATAAATAACAAAAAAGTACGCATAACGATGTATCATTTTTTTTTTACATAGCAACGAGTCTGTCTTTATGAAATATTTCCAACTGAGAAAAACATAAAAGCCTATGAATAAGATTAACTAGCTCTTGGCTAAAATATCCTATGATGAGCTGTCAGTACTGAAGTGGTTAAATAGACTGTGTCAGTTACCTTTTGCTGTGTAACAAACCATCCTAACTTTACTGGTTTAACACAACAGCTATTTATTTAGCTCAGTATTCTGTGAGTAGACAATTTGGGCTGGACTCTGCTGGGAAGTTCAGTTCTCAGGTAGACTTATCTAAGCATCTGTGATAACCTTGGTCAGCTTGTGGGTCAGCTGAGATAGCCTGGCCTCTCAGATATCTGATGGGTAATCAACTGTTATTTGGGTGTCTTTCATCCTCCAGAGGGCTGATCTGGGCTTATCTCCTTAGTGATCTAGGGCTCCAAGAGCAGCAACAAACAAGCCTTAATGCACAAGCATTTTTCAAGTCTCTGCATGCATCATATTTACTAATGACTCATTTGTCAAAGCCATCAGATATCCAAACCTAGAGTCTGCGTGAGAGGGCACTGCCAAAGTGCATGGATATAGGGGTGTGAACAAATTGAGCCGTTGCTGCAGTCAATCTACCAAGTGCCTTGATTGAAGCACTGGCTCAGATACCTGGTCTTTTAGCACTCGGCCTGCTTATCAATAATTGGATGCACCACTTTCTCATTTCTACAGAGCTGAGCTTCACTTCTGAAGATTTAAATATCTTTTCACCTAATCTTTGAGAACAAAATAAAGTAGGAGCCTTTACGAAAGTAAGCTATTTCAGTGACTTTGCTATAATTTAAAAGTTTCAAAATATTTCCAATACATTAATTTTAGATTTTCAGTTTATTTCTTTACAACTATTTATTCTAGTTCTGGATTTACATTACTGTCCAAGATTTTCTAAAATGTCATTGAATACATTTGCAACACTCGAAAACATTTTTAAAGTGCCCATTCTATTTGAAATGGCAATCCCAAATTCTGTAATTCCTATCCTCTGTACCTTTTGCTGTATTCTTCCAGTAACACTGAACCCCCTCTAAAACTCTCTTTATTTTATATTGTGTTTATCGTCTGTTTTCCCCACCTTATAATGTATGTTACTCACATATCCCAAAGTCTGAAATGAGCCATCCCATGATTAGGCGCGCAATAAATGTTTTCAAAATTAATTGCACTGCTGAACTCTGCCAGAACACCACACACAAAGCAGGTGGACTCAACATTCACTCTGAAGTTTAACTGGGGTTGGATAGAGTCAGGCTTGGTGACTCAGGAGCCCATGCAGACAGCTGTCATCCTCTCGGGGAGTCTTGCTCACTATCCTCTTCCAAAGAAATATAAAAACAGATATAGCTATAAAAGTTCTAAGGTAAAGGAAATTCAGAGTATGTGTGTGTGTCTGTGTATGAATATAAATATGTGTGTATATATATATATATATTTATATATTTGTTTATATATGCAGAAAACACATTTGTAGAGGAAATTCCTCTATTACTGTTTTAATTCACTTCATCCTCTCAATTATACCCCATCCATGAAACAGCATAAAAAATTAAATGTCTAACCTGGTTGAAACTGACATTAGATCCAATAATTTAAAGAGTCTTCGTGTTAATATTTTGAGATAACAGCTTCATATCCAGCCATATAGCACAGTGATTAAACACACTACATCCAAATAGCCTAGTGTATAAGCTCTGTTTCTCTGTTTAGTAGTGTAATTTGGGGTAAGTCTCACCATTTTAAAAAATGCATTCCCCAAGTTCTTCATATTGTTGTGAAGATTAAATAAGTATTTAAATATAAAGCACATAAAGCAATGTCTACATATATCTGTGACAAAGGCTTAAAGGGCAAAGTAGACCCTCGTTGCCCACCCACACAGCCCCTCCCTCCTTTTTTAAAAAATTTATTTTATTTATTTATCTATCTATCTATTTATTTATTTATGGCTGTGTTGGGTCTTCATTGCTGTGGTAAGTCTTCATTGTGGGCTTTCTCTGGTTGCGGCGAGCGGGGGCTACTTTTTGTTGCGGTGCGCAGGCTTCTCATTGTGGTGGCTTCTCTCGTTGTGGAGCACGGGCTCTAGGCTCGCGGGCTTCAGTAGTTGTGGCTCGTGGGCTCTAGAGCACAGGCTCAGTAGTTGTGGCACATGGGCTTAGTTGCTCCACAGCATGTGGGATCTTCCCAGACCAGGGCTCAAACCCGTGACCCCTGCACTGGCAGGTGGATTGTTAACCACTGCACTACCAGGGAAGCCCCTCTTTTTTTTTTTAATTAATTTTTATCGGAGTATAGTTTACAATGTTGTGTTAGTTTCTACTGTACAGGAAAGTGAATCAGCTATACATATACATATATCCCCTCTTTTTTGGATTTCCTTGCCATTTAGGTCACCACACAGCACCGAGTAGAGTACCCTGTGCTCTACAGTAGGTTCTCATTAGTTGTCAATTTTATACATAGTATCAATAGTGTATACATGTCCCACTTAACTATGGGGTCTACCTCACATGGTGCTAGAACCCTAAAGAGCAGATTCTCAAAAGTGTCACATCTCCTGAGTCTCCTCTGTGCTTTGCATTCCCTCAACTTAGCAGACCCTCCTCTTGCTTTTCATCACGTGGGCGGGAGTCCAGGGAAGGGACAGGAGGACACGTGCTTGACTGACTGCCTCTCCGGCCTGTCTCATTTTCCTGGCTTTCCTCTCCTTGTCTCCATCCTCCAGGATTAGAAAGGAGTTGCCTTTCCCCCATTCTCATTGATCATATCCTCCTTCTACACAGAACAACAAACCTAAAACTTAACCATCATGGTGGAAAAAGCTTTTCCACATTGAGCAGTAAATTCTATCATTTCCATGACTGCAATCATCCATACTAAGGAAGTGTAGGAAATTCTTTCTCACAGAGTCTGGCTTTCAAATCTGTTGTTTGAATGCAAAATTTTATTTTGAATGTGAGAAGTTAAATTTTATCTAACTTTTTTAACTTAGCATGCCTTCTGTAATAAATAATAATCTCTCCTTATGCCGTCAGATCCCTTGGGTATTTAAGCAGGAAGTAATATATTTGAGACACTCAAAGAAAAATTGATATTTTTCAAACTATCCCAAATTTTTCACACTTATTAATATTGCATAGTCTTTTCCTTTGTATGATGCTTTCTGTAAACAAAAATAACTGTTTCAAAGAATCAAAAACTTCTGACTAAGAGTTAAAATGATAATAAAATTCTATGCTGTACTGAGGGCAATAAATAACTTTATTAGAACCTTGTTCTACATTACTGAATAATCAGTAGGCTGGAAGATAAGTTAGACACGAGATCATCCATGAGAGTTTAATTAAAGGTCCCTATTATTAGGTGGTCTTGCCTATAAAACAATTTCAAGGCATGTGTAGCGGACTGAAATTGAATCCCCCCAAAATATGTCCATGTGCAAATCCCCAGAAAATGTGAAAGCCACCTTATTTGGAAAAAGGGTCTTTGCGGATGTAATTAAGTTAAGGATCTTGAGATGAGACCATTCTGGATGACCTCCTGTCTAAATCCAATGACAAGTGTCCTTGTAAGAGACAGAAGAGGAGACACACAAAGGAGGAGGCCATGTGACGACAAAGGCATAGATGAGAGGGAGCAACCACGAGCCAGGGAATGTCAACAACCACCCGAAGCTGGAAGAGGCAAAGGACAAAATCGCCCCTAGAGCCTCGGGAGGGGGCACAGCCTGGCCAACATGCTGAATTCACATTTCTGGCCTTCAGAACTGTGAGAGAATACATTTCTGTTGTTTCAAACCACTTAGTCTGTAGTAATTTGATACAGCAGCCACAGGAAGCGAAAATGAGCATGAAAATGAGATTAACTGATAACGAGACCATACTGTAACTCTTCATCTAGATTGGAAAGTATTTGGTGGAAAGATTCAGTCTTGTGTTCAAATCCAAGCCCTGCCATTCACTAGATGTGTGCCCTTGACCAAATTTCTTAAACTTTCGAGGTTAAATTTTTAATACGTAAAATAGGAATAATGATAATATCTATGCTAGTTGATTGTCATAAATATCATAAATATAAAGATTATAAATCACTTAGCACAGGCCTCATAATAAGAATGTAATAAGTGAAAGTTGTTATTACACAACTTCTACTAGCAATAAATTCTTGACAACTTTGTCTCCTTACCTGTTAAAACAAGGATAATAAACAACTTGTATGATTTGGGTGAGGATGAAATTATATGAGGGGCTAATTAAGCATTTTCTCATTTTATATGAAGTATTACATTCATTGTAGACATTAAATTTCCTTTTTCACCTTCAGGACAATGTTTTTTCTTTGTCCTACTGAATTGTTAGTGAAATATTTATTGTTATCTGCTGTAGTAAAATTATTTTTTTACACTGTATTCACTGGTCTTCTCATTATAATTACAAAATTATGAAATAAGCTTCCTCCTCTTCATATAATTTTATGTTAATGCAAACTGTACTTACACATAATAAACTGAATAAGAAAACATGATATATTTGGTCCCCATCAATATCTATTTGTAAAGTCATCATCAATACAGCCTAGTTTTAACAGGTTTCTTTTACACCACCTCCACAATTCTTTAGCTGCCTATATGTTTAGCTGACTATATATTCAGTAAACAAAATAGAAGTTGTCCCTGATATCTAAGACCTGTATACCACCATTCTCTGAAGCCGGTCTCTTAATGTCATTAGATCAAATGTATAACTTTTCTTGGGACTTGCTTTGATTCTTTGATTCTGATTTTTGCTCTATGCAATACGTATTTTTCAAAACTTATATCACGTCTCAAGCAAGCACTGTGCTAGGCACGAGAATACAACAGTGGACAAAACAGACATGAAACCTGCCCTCAGAGCTTAGTCTATTGGAGAATCTGGGCAATTATATACAATGTTATAAATTTATGATAATAGCATACAAAATGCTATGGGATACTATGGCCACACATATAAGGGTTTCTGGGCTTGAACTTAAGGATTTAGGGAAGATTTTCCTAAGCCTATTACCCAAAATGAAGATCTAAAGGATGGATAGAAGTTATCCATGTGAAGCATGGGTTGTGGGCAGAAAGAAAGAATGTTCTAGACAAAAGTCCTTGATACAGGAGATAACACAGTGTGGTGTAGGAACTGAGAGTAGTCAGGGTGACTGGGACCCACGTATATATGTGTGTGAGTTTGAAACTAGAGTGAGGATAGACAAGAGGGCTTGAAGGAGTCAAGACTGATGAGTCTACATAAATAATATATGATATATAAAGTTTCATTTGAATTTTATAAATTTTGACTTGTTTTTACACATGTATGTGTGTGTACAAACATACACATACTCAGTTACTTCAGCTCCACAGGCTGGTTTTGGAAGGATATAATCCTTTAAAAGGAACAACAACAAAAAAAAATTCATTAAGGCCAATCACAAAGAAACCTTGAGTCGAGAGGGTGTTCCGAAGCAGGACCTTACTTTTCCTCTTCTGCCTATACAGATCCACCATGAATAAGCATGAGGACTCATGTCCCACAGGACGCTGCCACTGTTCCCTGCCTCACCCACTCCATCTTCCCCTTAATTGTTTCCACTCCACTAACTGCCATGAAGGACCCCAGACACCTCCTGGTAGGGCACTAGGACCCCCAGACAGTTTTAGTGAACATGAGAGATCAGGGGTACCCTAATCCTGACTAGAGTCCAGGGGAACAGCAGGCCCTCTGGGACACCATGTGACTCAGGAATAACAGAGTAAACTGTGTGGTGTATCTAAGCTCTTGGGCCAAAGGTTCATGGAGACCTGTACCTGGGGGCCTAAGGCCCTAGAGAGCCAGGGAAAGAGCCAAATACTTCTGTTTGCCAAAAAGGGATGAAGAAGCAGCTAAAGAAAAGATATGGATATAAAAGGGGCTTGTGGTGAGAGAAGAGGGGGCTCAGCGGGGAACTGGCAGCTGGGGAGACCAAACGAGAAAATGTCCATCTCTGCAGATGCCGATGTACAGAGATAGGACCATGACCAAGAAAACAGGCCCCTCCATCCTGCATACCTGGCATAAGAAATGCTTCCAAGAAGTTAGATTTGGTCCTGGAGAAAGAGGGTACTGAAATCGCCAAAGGAAACTCTTAATTAATGGACACAAAGTGTCTACTATCTGATGAAATGGGATTCTCAAAATAAAAATGACACTCAGCTGTAGAAGAAATAAACTGGCGTTTTCTTCATTCATGAAATTTGTCCAGAGAATTATATCTACTATACCAACCAATTATATCTACTATACCAACAAAGCCTTGGCTGGCCCCTTCACTCTGTTTTAACAAAGACCCCTCCCAGTGGAAGGAAGAAGGGAATAAGGACTGTAGGAGAGATGCATAAATACTGACCTGCCACATAAGGGCGTTTTGGTTAATGGGGGTGACTACTTTTGTGGCAATTATTGCAGATACTTTTTTGCATCATGTTCAAAAGCGTGTCTTGACTAGTCTGACGTGATGTGTTAGAAAAAAATAAAAACTAAACATGTCCCCTTCACACACACTTTTTCTTAAATCAATGAACGATAGAATAAAAATTACCTGTGATTAAACTCACTGTTTCACCAATGATAAGAAAGCATTTTCTTGAGAAAAATTAAAATCCTCCATTTTTTCTTTCTGCTAATTATTTGAATTAAACAGTTGGATCTGCTTTCTAAATTAAAGTCAACTAGAGTCATCAGTAGCTTTATTGATTACTTTTTCTTGAGTTTCATTATTGTTTTGAAGAACTTCTTTTTTAAAATATGTTATCAGAATTTGAGAGAAAATATTGATTTATTGTCTTGAAATATTCAAGCTAAAAATCCATTATTGAAACTATTTTAATCAAATGTTTGCAAGTTATATGTTGCTTGAATTTTCAAATGATATTTGCTTTAACAAAGGTTGATGTTAACAAAAGCATTAAAAGTTGACAAGCACTTTTAGTTTTTTTTAAGACAATTAAATTGAATAACAAGTTTTGTTGAAAGAAAACATGCAAAATTGAATTAACTAAAAATGACAAGCATCCTGAAATTTATATTATAGAGACTCACAAAGTAAGAAAAAAGCAAATGCACAGTGGTTATTATACATGTACATATTATGATATAAAACTGTGGTCTGTTTCCTAGTTTAAGTTCTGTTCAATTTCCCATTCCTTATTTATTCACACTTCTGAATAGAAGCAATAAAGTAAATCACAAGTATAAACTAAGTTTATTTTGCAAATAGTGTTTGGCAAGCAGTTGCTTTAGTGATGGCTGTGGCTGATCAATTTAATCAGATGTCAGAATCAATGAACCACAGGCAAATGAGGTGAACTGCAACCATGCAAAGCTGACCTGTAATCCAAGGCAAAGGTACACTAAATGTGGGTGTTCGTTGCTTTAGCCTTCCATGACTTAACACTACCATCAGAGGGCCTATCCTTCTCTATTTGAAATCTACAGTTCTGAAACACCTCCAGAATACAAATGGCATGTGAAACTTTTACAGATTTGGCTCTGAATTATAGGGTATATAATCCAAACCCATTGGAACTTTCCCTTATAGAACCCCTCAAGGCTAAATGCTACCCAGATACTTGCCAGTATGGTTACAGTGAGATTGTACAGAGAAGTTAGAGCCAAGAAATATAAAGGATAAAGACTAGCCACAACCGATCTGACGTAAGCACACAGTTCCAGATCGCACCAAGGTCAGCAAGTCAGACTGATTAATGGGTGTGAGCAGCTCAGAAGCAGTGGCAGTTCAAAGACAATAAATCTTACACTACAGCAGAGATCTAGCCAGCTCTTTTGAAGAAGACAGGGAGTCAAATATGTGGCACAATGACAACAGTGAAAAATATCACTATTTGGACTTGCCTGGACAGGTAAGTCAGACAAGTCTGTGTACACCAGGTACAAGTATAGAAAATATCCAAGATTCCTAAAAAAAAATCAGCAAAAACAAAGAACCAGAACCTGGAACACAACAGCTATTCATTTCAGTAAAGACAATTTGGTTATCTTAAGTAAATATATTTTCAAACTTTAAATATGTTTTTTAAAAACATGGATGTACCAAAGACAATTATAAGGATTTAACCAAAACTTGTACCTGTTAATTTGTTTCCAAAGAGCAGAATTTCCTTTGAGAAACTAAAAATCAAAAAGAGTATTACAAAAAAAAAAAGGTATTTCTATTTTTAAAATGCCAAAGACAGATTATGTAGTAAAAGAAAATGAGCTATATACCTCTCTAAATCCTAAGGAAAGAAAAGTTTTCCAGAGATGATAATCTTTTTGAAAAATGACTTTAATGTTCAATTAAACATACACACACAAACCCTCTCACACACACACACACACACACACACACACTCCCTACTAATTGCTTTGACGTTGATCTTTGAGTTCCCCAAATGTTAAGATGATCATGCTGATCCATCTGGGAAAAGATCTTCTTCGATTTTATTACTTTCTGAAGAGGGATTTAGAGATTTCACTTAACAGCCTAAATACTGAAATCAGAAAATGCAACGTTTTAGTGGAGTACGATCTGCTTATCAGGCCACAACCCAATATTTAGCACTAAGCTGAAACAGTTCAGGATTGTTACAAAGATTGGTGCCTGGGAATACTGGAAAACAGGAGAACAGTTAGCCCTGGTTTCCGCCAAGTCTTTAGCCCCTTCTCCCCTTACGAGACACAATGATGCATCATGTGGTTATTTGGAGCTGTAGATGAGAGAAGATTTGTGGGGCCTCCCCTCAGAAATGGAGAGTACACAGGAAAAATAAATGAGCTAATTCTTTTCAAAAACCTGAAATTTTTTTCTTTTTCTTTCTTTTTTAAGAGCCAGAACAGCTGAAAAATATCTAAGCAGGGCTCAGGCAGTCCTGAAGTCTTTTCTCAGTGCCCTAGGGAAGTGTTATCAGAGTAAATGCATGAATGCAGTACTGAATTACAGAGTATGTAATCCGAAAGTATCCTGGCAAACGTTAACCTCTGCACAGATGATAAAACGGTCACTACTTATGCAGTGCCTCCTATCTACCAGGAACTTTACATTTAATCCTTCCAACAACCCTTGGAGATAGGAGCCCTGTCCTATAGATAAAGAAGTAAAGAGAGTTTCCTACCTCCCCAAGATTATACAGCTGGTGAGAGGTGGAGCCTACATTTAAGCCTGGAGCATTCTGATTAAAAAAAAAATGTGTGTGTGTGTGTGTGTGTGTGTGTGTGTGTGTGTGTGTCTACATATATATATATATATATACACATACACACTCTGTACAACATACCATCTCCCAAGACGTTCTCTAGAAAGGGATGCTTATAGTGGGGAAATACATTGTTGGAAGCAACATTTCCAACTAAATGTCCCTAAAGCACTTGGAACTAATATTTTAAAATCAAGCCAAAGAAAAATTATACTTGTACTTTAAGATCCATCATTCCCTTTCACCTTTGAAAAAATTAGGAGACACAGGGGCAGTCAAACAAAGAGAAAAAAAGCTCTATTGCTGGCTTCACTGAAGTTCAGATCCAAGGGCAACAGGGAGTGTGCTAATATGGCAGAGGTAGGTGCCATCGGACTCAGAAAGATGTCAAAGTGCCTTCCAGGATGGACTCTGATTGCTGAAAGGCTATTCAGTGCTCGAGGAGGTGGGTTTTGTGAGCAAAACAATTTGCATTTGAATTACCCACACAGGACAAAACGGAGGGAAAGGGGAAGCATGAGGTAAGGTTAATAACCTTAACTTGGAATGTCCCCAGAAAGAGAAGTTGAACAGATAGAAAGAAGATGACGGTCGGGAGGACAGCCCTGGTGGCTCACACCTGAGGAAACTGTGGTTGTAGGACTGAATTTCATTAATTGAAGGCAACAAAATGAGGCAGTGAAACAAATGCTTTAGGAAGAAAGGAAGAACCAGTAATGGGTAAATCTCAAAATCCTAGTGATGGCAATTACTGAGTTTATTAGGTTAGGAGAAAAGTGTACAAGGTAACAGAACTCTACAAGTTTACAACACTTTTTTCCCTTTGAAGGTGTCTGTTCTACAATACATCACCTACAAAATCTCGTATCTAGCAATGGAACTATAAATGTTCATTTTATATTGATTCAGGGGGACAAAAAGCATGAATTAAATCTTCCAAACTTATAGTTTAATGTTAACATTTGATTTGACTACTAAAATAAACTTGATCAATATTACTACTCTGAAACTTGACAACTTCAATATCCTATCTTGGTGCGCACACAAACACACACACACACACGAGTTACAAGTAATAAAAATATTAAAGAGCTTCTAGAAAGAGAATGGAAGAAAAAGGGAAAATCTTATATGAAATTTCCTTTGAACTATCCCTGCTCAAAATTCTGGTTAAATGTAGTAGTTTGAGTACATGCGTTATCTGCTCTCCCTTAAGAAAACAACTAAAAGGAGAGCAAAGAAATTAAAAATGTATAAGCCCCCAAGCACAGAAAGAATGGGAGAAGTGATAATAGCAGACAGGAAGTTGAACATTTTTTTGTGAATTTAACAGACTAGTTGATAACTGATTTAGTGGAATAAAGAACATTGCACTTTAAGTACCAGAAGAGAAGAAATATGATTCACCCAAAGAATCTCAGAAAGTGTCACAACCTGGAGTCACGTGGTAGATCAGAGGATAGGAGACTAAAAATCGAGGGATTGGTTGAAATACAGAGGAGCCATACACTGAGGTTTCCAGGTAGCACTACTGGGCTTCCATTTCTGAAGGAACTGAATAGAAGAAGCCCTATCAGAACACTGGGGAACTATGGAATCCACTTGACAACAAGTTCACTCACATACTGAACTTTCAATCAGTTGAAACATGATTACACTAAAGGCAGAAAAGTGGTTGCCTATTGAGAGTTATTGAGGAGCTGGGTGGGTGGAGGAGAGTGCTGTGACCCTGGGGACCGCTGAAGCGTTGGCAGTGCTTAGTTTCTTCACCTGGGTGGTTGTTAGATAGTACTGGCTTTACTGCTAATTGTTAAACCGTACCTTTAAATTTTGCACACCTTTCTATACGTAATGTGTCACACACACACACACACACACACACTGTAAACAGTCAAATGTGTCTCTCACACACACACACACACACACACACACACACACACTGTAAACAGTCAAAAGGAGCAATCAGAGAACCAGAAAGGGCTCTTGGAAAATACAATTCTGACAACATTCCTGGCCACCTCTGAAAAAAAGAAAGGCCTGGAAGAGGAAGCTGCGAAATCTCCTGGAAACAGTAGGGCGGGGGTCAGTGTGGGGTTGGGGGAGAGGGGGGTGTGTGCGGTTTGAAGTGGGTACAGAGACAGCATTTTCTGAAAATAACCCACAGAATTAGAAACAGAAAGGAAATGTCCATTTTAATTAAAAACAGCACTGAGGTAAAAAGCCGAAATAGAAAGGAGGCTGCAAGCACATGCAAATCGAGCAGGGCTGCTGGCGGCAGAAGCAGAGAGCTGACACTGGGGCCACAGATACCAGAAAGCCCAGCGAAGAACAGTTTTCCTATGTGAGCGGCCCATCCTAAATTAGGACAAGATGGGAATTCCTCACTCACAACAGTGGAATGGCAGGCATGGACCGTCTACCAATCTTCCCTGCTCCAGGGTGAGATTTAGAAACCGAGGGTTAAACGTGGAATATTTGGAATACATTCGCATGCACGATATTTGGAAGAGCAGACTGTCCCTGAGGCAGCAGAGGAACTGAGGGAAGGCCCTGCCTTGTGACCAAAGGTGTCACAGCCAGGCCCCAGGGCTGGAGGAAAGGAACAGCTGCCTGACAGGAGACCTCACTTTGCGGGTCCTTCCACATCTGAATCTCAGCTCTAACCTACTCAAACTTACACAATGTTACATGTTAATTATATCTCAATTAAAATAATTAATTTTTAAAAATAAAATTTAAATTAAAAACATCATGGCTGTAACTTCTCTGTGAAATGCCTTCCTCCACCTACGGTGATGAGCTGCCCCGGGAAAAAGGAAACACATTTCAAAATGAGTAATCAGAATTAATTATAAAGGATGTATATATTTGTATATAAATATAAAAGAAACAGAGTACAGGAGCAGAAAACAAATAGCAGGTAAAGAGAGTTCACCAGGGAAAAAATATATGTATGGCCAATTGAGCAGGTAAAAATTGCAACCAAATATTTTACCATTAATGAACAACAACAAAAATACAACATAATGAAACAGTCACCTCACTGAGTCAAAATAGTCAAAAAGGATAGAATATGTAAGCACAAGAAAAAGATGGTGAGGAAGCAGACAGTGATAAAATCTGACAGGAGAACTCAGGACACTGTTAAAAATATGGTAAGAGGCATTAAAAATAGAAATAAGTAGAATAGAAAGAAATAAGAGGATTAGAGAGAAAACAAGTATGAAAATCAAGGGAAAAGGGGATTCAGCTTAAATAAATTTCATCTTAAAGAATAAAGAGAAATTAGGGAACAAAACACATTTTTTTTTTTTTTTTTTTGCGGTACACGGGCCTCTCACTGCTGTGGCCTCTCCCATTGCGAAGCACAGGCTCCGGACGCGCAGGCTCAGTGGCCATGGCTCACGGGCCCCGGACCAGGGCACGAACCCATGTCCCCTGCATCGGCAGGCGGACTCTCAACCACTGCGCCACCAGGGAAGCCCTAAGCTACTATTTTTAGGGATCGTTTCTTAAACATCCAAAGCTAACAGGCACACTTGGAAATTATAGATTTAAATAAAGGTGAAACGTCTTCTTCATCTCTTGTGTTCCTTTGTTCCAGGTAGCCCACTGGAACCAAGCAGTCCACTCTTTCTGTGCCTTTGCGTCTGGAACAACTTAAACGACAGTGGGAAATCAAGGCAGTGGCTTCTCAGTATCGAGGTGACCTCCAAGCATTTTGACTTTTGTTTGTGACAACCGCACATGCCCCATAAAGGTGAGCGGGCAAAAGGCACTGCTGAGCCTCCCCCTGAGATTAAGCTGCTGTGCCACTTGTATCCCATGTTCTGTATCTTTCTATAAAGACAGGTACATGAAGTATCAGGTTAAAACTTGTTTGTGTCTAGTAAGCCTGACGTCAACTTGAATCTGTTGTCACAGAAGCAGTGGTGTCACAGGATTCAACACTAGGAGAAGTGAGACCCATGGAATTCTTATAGCAAGAAAGTGCAACCCAGGAATTTTATATCAAATGGTAGTTTTATTCAAGTATAAAGGCAACAACTGGTTTTGAATGTTCAAAGATAAAGGAATGTTGTTTCCGTGGGAACTGCTTGAAAAATCTACTATGGGACAAACATCAGTGAACCACGTGTTGCTGTAACATGAAAAATTGTAGCCAAGGGCCTGGTAATGAGCATTGAATCTCTTTAACTGTGGAAGAAGCTGAATATGGGCAATGTGACAGGAACAGAATGTAAGCACTGTGTTATAAATAGAGCTCTGATATGACTATTAAGGAAGGTGAGCAATTTGTACGGGATCACTGATTCTCTTACCTTTATTAAGTGAGGAAGAAAAAGTAGCATAGAGGTAAGGAAAAGAAGAGGAAAAGGAAAAAGAAGTGTGCAATTCACAATGCAAATCTACCAGCTATGAATTCTAGAGATTAAATAACAAAGTGTCAACACTGGCATTTTGTACTAGATGATTCTTTGTTGAAGGGACTGTCCTGTGCATTGTAGGATGTGTAGCAGCATCCCTGGCCTCCACCCACTGAATGCCATTAACACCCTCTTCCCCAAGTTGTGACAACTAAAAATGTGTCCAGACATTGTTAAATGTCTCCTGGGTGGCAAAATCACCCCTGATTGAGAATCACTGTGCCAGTCTAATGGTGAATAAATTTTTAGACAATGGACTAATTCTAGAAAAAAAATTCAAATGTTTATGGCTGGCATTTTTTTATTAAAAATGCAAATTACTTTACTAAACCCTATTTTAAAAGTTTGGGCTTCCCTGGTTGCGCAGTGGTTGAGAGTCCGCCTGCCAATGCAGGGGACACAGGTTCGTGCCCCGGTCCGGGAAGATCCCACATGCCGCGGAGCAACTGGGCCCGTGAGCCATGGCCACTGAGCCTGCGCGTCCGGAGCCTGTGCTCCACAACGGGAGAGGCCACAGCAGTGAGAGGCCCGTGTACCACAAAAAAAAAAAATAAAGTGTATAACATTACACATATGTGTTCTTAAAGTTTAGAATACTCAATTATGAGTGAGTTCAAAAACATCAATGAGAAAATCAGCTTAAATTAATTAGAAAATCAGCTAGTCATTAATATATGGGCATATTTGAAGAGCAGCAATATGCAGGTAGCTTTCATTTGTTTATTTACCATTTCAACGAATATTTATTCTGAGTCACATAAATGTCAGTGTCCTTAAACATCTGTCAAACAGACAAGGTCCTTTCACCCAAGAAGCTGATATAATTATTAACTTCTACTTCCCAAATAAACCGCAGGCTGTATTGTGCCCCAGGCAGCCCTCGAGCTCTGGACACTACACAGTGCTTTAAGTCTCAGTTTCTTAACTGAGGGATAATCACTGACTATATTTCTAAATTTTAAAATGCTGTTAGTCAATTCCAACTACTGGCCTGGCACTAAAATGTTTAAACTTACATATTTTTGACCCCTCAAAAACAGTAATAGTTTTCTGATATGGAACCCAGAGGTAGTATGTACCCTTTTCTACTTATTGTTATAAAGATCTATCAAGTGCTCGTAATAGATTAAAACTATTTTCAGGATATTATGGAAAAAATACTAGATAAATTTAAGATGCTATTGCTGTTATTATGTAGCTTCATGAAACTAGCAGGAAACTCTCAAGGTCTGTAAATGATAAGCAGCTCCTGTCCTAAATGGAGATTTACCCTTACAGACACACTCCTATCCTGTTCTTGGCTTACAGTTCTCTGTTAACTGCCAGTCTTTTCTCTGTTGAGGGGAAGGGTGTGATTAGAGAGCTCTTCTCTCCGTATTAGAAACTGGCCCTGACCACTGCAGCAGCACATGAAGTATTCTACAAATAATTTATGAACCTCAGAGGTCTGGCTTTGGGAGATAATCACCTTTCCTCTGTCTGCACCACACCTCATTCATCAAACCTGAGAGCATCACATGCAGTTCTGCTTCAAGATGGGTAAAGCTATACATAAAATAAATAAATATATACATGCCCCAGCATAGCTCTGCTGCTGCCCAAGACCACTTGCAGTAATTCTGGGACCAATCTATTCTGACCATGAACCTTCTATAGTATAGAAAAGACAGGTTGAAACTCCTTTTTATAAATGATAAATACTACTATGAAAGAAAACATTGAAGGTGGTTTGAGATGGTGGAAAAACTGCCTAAGAACTTTAATTATGACAATGTAGCCCCAATGACTGCTTTAAAAAACTCTTGACTCTTCAGGACGCTCTGTGTAACATATGTGTTGCGTGAGATTTGTCAGTGTAATTTCTCTTATAACAAATTGTTGCAAAGAAAATGCTGATGCACAAACACTGACCTTGCTTTTTAAATTAGATAGAATTTAAAAGAATTTTACCACCAGATTTACTGAGCAGAGCCAAAAATTTTGACAGAACAGATACCAAATGGGAAATGTTTCTCTATACTTTCTTCACAAATATTCCAAGTTTCTCATTTCTATCATTTTGCTATTCATATAAAAAGTTAAATGATAGCATAGTTAACTCTTTTCTACAATTTGAAGTGGATGCTCTTAAATTGTGACTACTCCTTACATCTCTTTATTAAATCTTGTTCTTTAAAGTAAGAAATAACAACTTTAAGCTTAATTTCATGAATGCTTTCTTCCTAAGGATCCTGTAACATTTATTAGAGGTTGAAAATTTAATTTTCTCTTAACAGTATGGAAGTTGCTTAAAAAACTAAAAAAAGAGCTACGATATGATCCTGTAATCCCACTCCTGGGCATATATCCAGAGAAAAACATGGTCCAAAAGGATACATGCACCCCAATGTTCATTGCAGCAGTTTACAAATATCCAAGACATGGAAGCAACCTAAATGTCCATTGACAGAGGAATGGATAAAGAAGATGTGGTACATAGATACAATGGAATATTACTCAGCCATTAAGAAGAATGAAATAGTGCCATTTGCAGCAACGTGGATGGACCTAGAGATTATCATACTGAATGAAGTAAGTCAGACAGAGTAAGTCAGACATATCATACCATATGATATCGCTTTATGTGGAATCTAAAAAAAAGAGATACAAATGAACTTATTTACAAAACAGACTCACAGACTTAGAGAATAAACTTATGGTTACTGTGGGGGAAGGAATAGTTAGGGAGTTTGGGATTGACATGTAGACACTGCTATATTTAAAATGGATAATCAACAAGGACCTATGTTATAACACAGGAAACTGCTCATATTATGTAACAACCTAAATGGGAAAAGAATTTGAAAAAGAATAGATACATGTATAACTGAATCACTTTGCTGTATACCTGAAACTAACACATTTTTAATCAACTATACTCCAATATAAAGTTAAAAAAATTAATTTTCTCTTAAATAACTCTGAAAATCATGCTCATTTGATAAAATAAGCGATTTTATATGTTAACTATATAATGATAAATTCCTTAAGATATATAATAATAATGCTCTATATTTACAAAAAATATTTATTAAGATATTTCCAAAAGTACATTGAAGAATGTGAAGATTAGCTTTCTTAACTGCAAGGGAATAAGTGTTGTGACTATTTATGTATTTGCTTATTATGTGTGCAAACCTTCTTTGAGTGACAATTGCAGGATAAGTAAAAATGAGTAAGAAACGATACATATCTTGAGGATGTTCACAATTTTTTAAGAAGCAGATTGTAAATTATAATATAATGTGATAAGATGACAAAATGAAAGTATGGGTAAAATTCTGTAAGAGCACCCAGTACAGAGTGATTGATTTTGACTAAAGTTTAGGGAAATCTCATTTAAGGTAGGTCTTGACAAATGAGTCATTTCATACACAGAGAAATTGGGGATAAATGGGGAAATAACACAGAGGTATAAAAAGTAAGATGTGTTCTGGTAACTACAAATGTGTGATTCAAGTTAATGCATGCTGTAAAATTTCCACATTAGCTATCACAAGTAGATGACAGAAGGAGGCGTTAGCCAAATTTTGGAGGAAATAGTGGTAAAATAAAATTATTAAATTATCTCAACAGTGTTTTTTCCTATTTCTTTGTTCATTTCTTGCTTACTCCTTGATGGATTTAGTGGGTTTATCTCCATATCCCTTTACCCTCACCACATCAACGTAGTCCTCTCCGACTTACAAATGCCAGCACATGAATTTTTTCCGTGCAGGCTTTTCTCTGACTCTGAAGCTATTCTGGCCACTTTCCCTCTAGACCTAAAATACTGGAGAATATGTGTAACCGTGCAGCCTCAACCAATGGCTGTTGGAAATTGATTTATGATTATCACAACTCCCTCGAGACTTGGGTGGGAGTACTCGGGTGCATATTTCACTCTGGCATCTAGAGTTCCACAGGAAGATTAAACTCCAGTTGTCCATAGTGATAACTCGCTTGAAAATGGAGGCTCTGTGGCTTTTTTATTCTTCCCTGTCTCACTTTCTTATTCTCTTGGGATCACCTATAAAATAAATCACTTGCACTTGAATGGTCATTTTGGCCTGGGACCCACTTTGAAATGTACATCGGGATAAAAGCACATGAAATAAAGTGAAATTACATGAGCAAAAAGTAAATTTATTTTTAGTAAGCCACGAAAACTATGAGGTCATTTATTTCTAAACAGTAAGAGAGCCTGTGCTGACTTAAAATAATATATTAGGGAAAATAATTCATCTATAATACTAGAATAAAAGACGTATTATAAATAACAAGAAGGCATTTGGAAAAGAGGCTCTTGGATTGCAAGAGAAAGACAATGTATTCACATTGAAAGAAAGGAGAATGATACAGGTTGTTTAGTAGAAAAACAACAAATTTTGGAAGATTGTGGATAGAGAAAATTGAAAGGAAACAAATCTCTATGAAAATAAGTTCAATTTCTTACCCCTGAATCTGCTTATCCACGGAATCCTCTGTCTCATTCAACATCACCAATATTCTTCTGGTCACACAAACAAAATTTACTCATTTCCTTCTCCCATCCCTCTACCCTTACCTCTCAGACCCACTCCTCACCCCCATTCAATGGGCAGGACTTGTCAATTCCAACACCAAAATATTT
Source organism: Globicephala melas (assembly GCF_963455315.2). Taxonomy (NCBI): domain Eukaryota; kingdom Metazoa; phylum Chordata; class Mammalia; order Artiodactyla; family Delphinidae; genus Globicephala; species Globicephala melas. The sequence goes on along the minus strand of NC_083334.1, from coordinate 15,599,266 downwards.
CTCACATCTACCTTCTTTTCATCTCCACAACTGCTCTGAGTCAGAGCCTCACTTTCTCTTGCTTGCTCTATTGTAATACCTTGGCTATTAGCCTTCCTTTCGTCAACCCTGTTTACCACAACTCCATCCTCCACACATGGACAGAATGAATGACAGAAAAGGCAAATCGGACCACCTCACTCCCTCCCCGCCCCCTCCCCCAAAAAACCTGTAAACAACCTAGATGACCGTCCTCAAGGGGACTGAAAAGACAATTGGGACGTAGAAGAAAATATTAGAAACTTCACATATTTTTATTTTATCCTACAAAATGAAATAAATTACTAATATCTAATACACAGACAACAGAACATGTATGAAATTTATAAATACATGTAGATATACTAGAGGTGACTGTTCAGAAAAGTTTTACTAAAATGGATGTGTAATCAAAAATGTCTGGAGGCAAGTAGCATCAAGGAGGATAAAATCTGAGTTCCTTAGCATGGCATACAAAGCAAGCTCCAGCTGCAGTTTCCTACCACTCCCCCAATGAGCTTCACAAACTAGTAACAGTGGCTTGTTTTTAATCCTTGATTATATATTGTGCTATTTCATCTTTCTTTATATTTGCTTACATTGCCGTATGTCAGAAACACTCTTTTCACTTGTCTTCATGTATCAGACTCAGTCTCCTTCAAAACCACATTCAACGACCATCTCCTTTAGGAACGCTCCTCTGAACGCTCATGACAGGCTGAAATAAGTGCACCTCTCTGCTCATAGAGCCACCTATGAATATCGCTGTCACAACACATATCCCATGCTATGAAAAATACTGTTTATACGTCACATATGTGTTTATTTGTCTGTCATTCTATTCATTGGAACCATTTCAGAGTCAAGTACCATATTTTTATTTATCTTTGGATTTCTAGGACCTAGAAGAGTATCAGTTAGGAGACTGGAATGCAGTAAATGTCTGTGGAGCTTTTACACTACAGGGAGAGTAGCTGAATAGTTTCATTCTGCCTATTCAAACTTCAAATTTGTAGTCTCTAAAACCTTGTTATGAAGCTATTTTTGAAATCAAGTTTAGTTCCTTTATAGGTTAAAAGGCACCTAATAACTAATGACAACAATATAAGTGTTCATCCTTTTTGGCACAATCAGTTGTTTTGTTTTGTTTTGTCCTGCTACCACATAGTTTGGGGCCCTGAAAATGTTCATCCATCTTAGGTAATGGATTTTTAAACCAAACTTCCATTGGTACGATTCAATCATAATTTTTCCCCTCAAAATATACAGTTGAATCAAGTAACATTTTATTTCCTTAATTTTTCCTTCATGCTACCTTTCTCCTTATTCCATAAAAGTACTATTCTGAAGTGCTTTGAACTCCAGCAAATGAAAGCCTCACACAGCTCCAAGGGATAAACGCTCCTGGGTGCTTGTGTGTCTACTCCTTTTCCACGGGCACATCATTCATCACCATTGTAAGGCTTCCTCTCTTTTTTCTCTTTCTGGAAAGCTATTCTTTTCTACTTGGTTCACTCTGTACTAAAAATGATGCTATAGAAAGTTTCCCTACTTGAAGCAAGACACTGAAAATAAAATGGCCTTTGCATTCCTGGTTCGCCCTCTTGTGTGAAATGATGGTTACAGAAGTGCTGAGGGAAAAGACTATGCCCAGTACCACAATGAATGCAAAATGATTCCCTTTCTGAAAGAAAGACAGACTTACTGTGTAATTTTCCTTGTTTTGGTGGTCACTGGCGCCATTAAATTGATAGTTAGATCTAAAAGACCATGGTTGTTTGAAAATAGAATAGCTGAAATCCTTGTACATAACCAGTGGCCAAAGTACCACAGAAGACCAAGCAAAACAAGACATTTTAAATTGGGAAATGGCCATTCATAGTGACTTTGCTTTACTACACAGTAATAAAAGAGTAGATATTTGTAAGTATTGTCTACAAAGGATTACATTGCGGGGGCTATTACCTTCTCAGATGCTGTGATTGGATCAACACTGTTCCTTCTCTGAAAGGGCCTGTGTGGCATCGTTTCCCTCATGACTGCTACTCTTCAATCTGCAGTTGCAGAGAAACACTGTCCCTGTTTCACCCCAGGGATTCACAATGCCAAACATATAAAGGGATCAGGATGTAAGACTCAGCGCTGGGGCTCAGACAACCCCATGCTGTCACAAATAGGAAGCCCAGAGCAGGACAAAATGAAAAGGGAAAACCAATAATGCAAACCAGGAAGATACAGAATCATATGGAACTAAGAGAGGGCAGAACAGGACTAAAGAAAACTGAAACCTTGAAGGCTCTGAAAGATTCTCTGAGCCCGTGAGCAAGCCCTAGAGCAGATTTCTCTCTAGAAACTCTGGCCAAGGTCCGGGGCCTGCCCTGGAGGCTAAGTCACTCACCTGAGGAAGATACTGACACACTGACAGGAAGACAAAAACCGAAACTATCACTGTGTATCATGCCAAGCAATAGAACTGAAGCCTCTATACAAGTCTCTCAGACTTCCTCCTTTCATCAGATCTAAAGGAGTCAAATAATGGATCATGATGTGCAGGACAGAAGAACAAGACAGAGGTAATGGACACCTTCTCATTGGCAACGCACCCACCCTGTATGATGAAATGAACTGCTTATATCCCTGAATGCGTGGGGAAGGACAGCTGAGATGACATGTTTGTTCCCTAGCCTACTTTTTTGTTTAGCAGCCACTGAACAAGAAGAATTCAAGATGGGCTATCTCACAAGGCATAGGAATGGCTAAAAAGACTGGCTAAGGGCAATTGAGCCATCATTTCTTGGATGTTTCTGAAGAGGAAAGAAATAGAGTGGAACACCTTGGAAATGAGTCATTTGGCAAATGGCTGCCCACTGTGAGAAAACATGAAGACACAGGGGCTATATTTTGTTGTAATTAATCTCTAGAGGATAAAAAGAGAATGTGCAAGAAACATCTTTGGTTTTACTTTATTGTTATGATTAATTATCTTTCTCTTCCCCTAACCTTTCAGGGGGTCCAATACCTTCTAGCTAGAGCCCCTGTGATATTATATCTCTGGGGGGGGGGGGGGGGGGGGGGGGGGGTGTGTGTGTGTGTGTGTGTGTGTGTGTGTGTGTGTGTGTGTGTGTGTGTGTGTGTGTGTGTGTGTGTGTGTGTGTGTGTGTGTGTGTGTGTGTGTGTGTGTGTGTGTGTGTGTCTTTCTTTCACGTAATGTCTTAATTGCTTTTTAAAATCAGCTTTCCTTTCCACACTACAGCTGGGGAGACTTTTTGTGTGTGATACTTATCTATTAAGTGTTCAGTGGTTAGGAAGCCAGAGCAGCAATCTACAACACAGTAGTTGGCCAGAAGACCATCTGTGTGGAGACTTGAGGACAGAAAATGGTAAGATAAACAAAACACAGCTATGTCAGGTAGAAGCAGGGTGTTCTGCCTCAGAATTCTCGATCTGGTCATCAGAGTTCATTCCTTGGGTCAGTATATGGGTGAGAATATAACCCAATTCCACAAAGTAATACGCCAGCTCCAAACTTTCTTCCTTCCACTATACAACATTTAAAAAATAATAATGTGTATGTACTTTGTGAAAATGCCTAAACTTTAAGTCCAACCTTCTGCTGTTATTTTCTAACGATTTCTGTTTATCAGAAATGATGTCCATTTTTCATCCATTCATTCATTCAGAAAATATGTATTGAATGCCAACTATATTCCAGGAACTGTTGTCGAAGTTGGGAACAAAGCAATGAACAAAACCGACAGAATAGGCAAATTGATTTCGGCTCATTAAAAACCTCCTACAGGATTAACTTCTGTAACATTTCCTTCAATTTCTGATTATACCTGAATCTAGATCGTCACTAGAGTACAATGTTTATGTAGCATAACCCATGCTCCTCCCCCGACCCCTACACCACATCTACACCCTAATCTCTGGAACCTGGGAATGCTACCTGGCATGGTAACAAGGCGTCTGACCTCATTTCTGGATGCTTGACTGCTGACAGTTATCAAGCATCACCCCTCATTCTTCACTTGTACCCACACCTGGAAAATCTGATAAGGCAGAATGGACGCTCCCTCTGTTGGCGTTGGTGGGAAAGTCACATCACATGATCTCCTTCTTGCACACAGAAATTTTCACTCAACCCTGGCCCCACCCCCTAACCACAAGAGAAACTCAGGCCTGTCTCCTTCCCTTGCTTTACAGGCCATTTCAGACCTACTTGAGAGTCCTACCTGCCCTTCTCAGAAACTTCAACTGTATAAATAGTGGATCTTTTCATATCCTCTTGGTTTGCGTGTGGCGTCATCAGTCTTGGACACTGGAGACACATTTCAGGTGACTGTTCATCTTCCTTTACAGGTGAACATAACCTACAGAGGGAAAAAGAGGGAAAAAAAAGTCTTTGCAGATGTTGTTAAGTTAAAAATTTTGAGATGGGGCAATTATACTGAATTCTCCAGATGGGCCCTAAGTGCAATCATGTATGTCTTTTTAAGAGGGAGACAGAGGGAAATTTTACCACACACAGAGAAGACAGTATGAAGATGGGGCATACAGAGATCAGAATGATGACCTCAAGGATTCGAGGGATGTGGCCACAAGCCAAGGAATGCTGGAAGTCACCAGAAGCTGGAAGAAGCAAGAAACAGATTCTCCCCTGAGCCACTGGAGGGGGTATGGCCGTACTCACACCTTGATTTTGTCCTTGATACTGATTTCAGACCTCAGGCCTCAAGAATTGTGCGAGAATAAACCTCTGTTGTTTTAAGCCACTTAGTTGGTGGTAATGTGCTACAGTAGTTCTAGGAAACCAATACACCCTCAAGAGATGAGTGCTTTTCCCTCTGACATCCTATGCACTGTTGGGCACCTCAAGACCATTTTCCCTGGTCCCTGTTTAAAAGCTCTGATTCCTTCAAGCTCATGACCTGAGACTAGACCTTCTGTCACACTCCTCAGTCTTTTATAATCCTCTTAATCATAGATAATTTTAGCCACTGGCCTGCTATTTTTCTCACTAGCACTCTTCTTGGTGATTTCTCTATCCATGTAGACAATCTTATCAATATCCAGGACACTCGGTTTTTGTCCTCCTTTATTCCACTACTCTAGCCTTCCACGTTATCTTCCACGATCATTTCCTAGACGTTTTGCATACCCCAAGCTCACTCCATCTCCTCCATGATCTTAATAGGAAGAATCCCACTCCCTGAACAATTTCTTGCTGTCTGTCTCACTTTCCATCCCCACCCCCATTTTAATATTTTGAATCTGCAAACCCACATTCCATTTATCCTATCCTCATGCTCTCAATTCTTTCACAACCCAGCTTAAATCTCATACCCATCATAAATACTCCCTTACTTTACTCTCAATTTCCTTGCCCCTTTTCCTATGTCAAATATGCTTAGCAAAACCACAACAATAATTAAATACAACCTATGCCAATTACTTGTCAACATCCAAGTAACTGGAAATGAATGGAGAAAAACACTACATACACTGTCTGGTCTCACATTAAATGTGAGGAAATAAACTTCAAGAGGATACCCAGGACTGCCCAACAATAGTATTAAATTTATTTATCCCTCCTAAATGACTTTCATACCTTTCTTCCTCAAACCTCCAACATGCCTACTTTACAGCTCTTTCTCTAATAATGACTTTGATCCTTATGTCACTGAGAAATTTAAAAGCACTCAGAAGAGAACTTCTACAAACTTCTAACACCAAATAAATCAGTTTAACTGCATCTGACCTGTACACTTTGCTTAAAATAGATGAATGACCTTTGTTGTTTCCAAGGCCAAACCGGTCTCACTTATGTTCTGGATCCCTCTCAAATATTCAAGAATCCTGCTCAGGTAGTTTTCCCCTTTTTTCTTCTGGACCATAAAATATGCTCTAATAGATCATTCCTAAAAGCATCTAAACAGGCCATAATATCACCCATCTTAAAACAAAAACCTCTCCCTTGGCAGGACAATCCCATTTCTGATTCCCTGTTATAGCAGATTTCCTCAAAACAGTTTCTATGCTCACTGTCTCCACTTCCTTCTTCTCATTCTCTCTTATATTCTTGTCAATAAGGCTTTCATCCAACGTTCCACTGAACCACTTTTGTCAGTGTCATCACTGACCTCCATAGAGCTAAACCCACTGATTCATTAGAGGTCATCATCCTTTCAGCCTCTCCTCAGTATTTAAAACAACTGACCATTCCCTCCTTCTTGAAGTCTTTCCTTTACTTGACTATCCTGGATGGATATTTCTCAAATCTGTCCTTTCCTCTTCATCTGCATGGCTCGATCTCTGAGTCAGAGCCTCACTTCTTATATATACTACTTATTACTCCAACCTGGCTCTTTCTGCTATCTTGCTAGATCCTTTTCCTTATTCCAGTTTCTAGATCTTGTAAAGCACCCAGGACTCATGAATTACCATTTTCTCTTCTCCAGCTGTGCTCACCGTCTAGAAAACCTTTATAACTCTATAAGCCATTTACCCACCTATGGCTCCTAAATTAATACCCACAGCCCTGTGAAGTTTATCCAGCTACCTATTTTAACAAATCTACTTGAATGCTTATTAATCATCTCAGGTTTAACACGTACAAAACTGTTTTCTTGGGCTTCCCTGGTGGCGCAGTGGTTGAGAGTCCGCCTGCCGATGTAGGGGGCACGGGTTCGTGACCCGGTCCGGGAAGATCCCACATGCCACGGAGCGGCTGGGCCCGTGAGCCATGGCCGCTGAGCCTGCGCGTCCGAAGCCTGTGCTCCGCAACGGGAGAGGCCACGACAGTGAGAGGCCCGCGTACCACAAAAAACAAACAAACAAAAAACTGTTTTCTTTCCCCACCATCCTGCTAGTTCCCTGACTTTGCAACCCATTTCTTCCAAATATTTTCTATTTCAGGAACTGTCGTAATTTGTCCAATACCTCAAGTCAAAAATTTCTCACACCTTGCATCCTATCCTTTAGTAAATTTTATTGTTGCTTTCCTCAAAATATGTTAGAACTCTAACCAAATCTCACCACCTCCACAACTACCACTAATCCAAACCACCCACACTGTGGTGGCCATGAAGGTGCCCTGATCAGATATCCCTTCAAGGAGCACAGTGATTGACAGCTACCAGCTGCCATGCTTTTCTGTCTCCAAGGCCACTCTTCCCTGGGCTCTTCCAACGACTGGCTCAGTAGCAGGGCAAGGGGAACTAGAACAGGTTCACTCTTGCTCGAAATAGGATTCCTCTAAAGAGCAACTTTTACTAAGGGACCCCCACTGGGCTGGCCAATACTTCCTCAGACCCATGCTGCAGTCTGATCTTCCCTCTCCTTTCATAGGTCTCCATTTGCATTGCTGTCTGAAGGCTCTCCCTGCCTACCTTGCTCCCTGTCCTTTAATCCTTCACAGTTATTTAGCTAGGTCTTGCAACACCTAATCCTGCTTGGTATTTGTGTCTCAGAAGCCCCCAGCTGACACAAATGCTTCATGGGTACTCGACCCTAATGTCTCTCCCTGCTCTTACCCTTCATTCCCTATAGCAGCAAAAGGGGCCTTGTCACTCCTTTCCTTAAAGTTCTCCAGTGGCCTCTCATTGTTCATCCAAATCTAACCATGCCCTCAAAACTTTAAAAATGTGGCCTCTGGCTATCTCTTCAAATTTCTCCTCTGCTCCTCTGCCCCTGTGACACTGGTCTCCTTGCTGTTACTTGAGTTCACGTGACACAGACCCACTTCAGAGTCTCCCCACACCTTTTTCTCATGCAGAGGTCAAGAATGCTTTTCTCCTGAATGTCCACATGAAAACTCCTTTACTTCTTTTGAGTTTCTGTTCTCACGTCTTCCCCTCAGGAAAACCTTCCCTGATCCCAACTGGATCTAAAACACGAACTATTTCCTACAACGATCACTTCAAACATTACTTAAATGTATTTAAAGGTCCAAATATGCCAGCAGTTTTTCAAAGGATTCTTGAATAAACCCCAAATAAATGTCAAATAAGAATGTAAAATAAGTCCTCGCTTCAGCAGCACATATACTAAAACTGGAACGATACAGAGAAGATTAGCATGGCCCCTGCACAAGGATGACACGCAAATTCGTGAAGCGTTCCATATTTTTTGGTTATAAAGCAGAAACTAACACACCATTGTAAAGCAATTATACTCCAATAAAGATGTTTAAAAAAAAGAATGTAAAATAAAATCATTTCTTTTGATAGCACAATATGTTAGATACTCACAATCTCCGGGAAATATTTTCCTCTGAGATTATTAAAGGTACACTTCCCTTTTCTTCAGCATCATGACAGGTTAAGTATTCTTTCCACTAATCTATCAGTTATTTATAAAATAAAATAAATGCATTGTGCAAATGGATGTAAACAAACAGTGACAATTTGTTTTATATTCTGAGCACATTTGCCATAGTTTGCATTTTAATAGCCTGCCTGGTAGCTCTTTGAGAATGTTGTTAGAGGCCAATAATTCTTAGAAGAGTGCAAATTATGAAGAGAGAGGTTTGATAAAGTGCTTATTATTTTGGTGGCTAAGCTATAAGAACTCATGTCTGAAGTTGATTTAAGAGTATTTCTTAAAAGTGGTCCAGTGTGATTTATTTCTAAGAGCTTTTTGCTGTATTCATCTAATATTAATTATTTGGAATTTAAAAATCATATTATGAAAGTATTTACTTGACACATGTTACTAAGAGTCAAATTTCAATAGGCCGATTATCAAGACCACACCTTAAGACACTGAATTGTCCCAGGGATGAATCATCTCACAATCTAACCTGTACACAGTAAATTCAAACATATGGAAAACACACTCAAATATAAAAAAGGAAATAAATTTATTAGAGGTTTTTATGAATAAGACTTGAAATGATGCTTTAACTTATTCCCTTTTTTATTTGAGCAAATTTGGATTTTGAGATATTCTTTTTTTTTCTGAAACAGACTTTATTTTTCAAAAGTAACATAATTTTAAAAGTGAGGAAACTTTAGAGATAATCTGAGCAAATCGCCTCATTTAAAAATGAGATTAAGGTCTAGAGAAGAAGGTGACTTGCCAAAACCCACAGACCTAATTGATGTTAATCGAACAGCACTATTTGGAGGTCAAACTCCAGCGTAGTAACTCCAAGTGAATGTTGTTTTCATTAAGCTACAATATTTTTATTGCATAATAGTTTTATGAAAGAATGATTCACTCAATTTATTTTTCCTCCAAATTTTTATAGCACAAGTGTCACACAAGACAAGGTTTCTGCTTCAAAGAGCTTGGGGTTTAATTAAAGAGATTTAAGATACATTTATTCAAACAACTAACAAAGTAATGGCATGTAATTATGTACAGAAATGGTAACACATAGGTTATGTGATTACCATTTTGCTGATATTTGAAATAGAAAATACAAGTATATATATTACATATTATATATATATATATATATAAAATCATGAGCAAAGTTAGACTCTCTTAGAAATTAACAGATGGAGTAGGAAAAAGTAAATAAGACAGAAAAGGAAGTGAATGACACCATTGTAACAGAATATTTAAATGAAATTTTCTGTCTCGTTTTCCACTGAAGCCCCAAAACAACAGCAGCGAATTACTCCCCACAACCCAAAGGAAGGTGCTAGCTGCCCACAGAGTGCTTGAGAGTGCTTGAAGAAGACCTTGTTGGCAACTGGTTTTATAACCCTTTCTCGAATTTGAAAATACATTAAAGTTGAAGAGGCTATGAGTTGAAAATTAGAGTATTTCTTTGGAAAGTTGTCAGGGTTGCTTTCCTCTCCTCTTAGCTTAATAAAGGGATCTCAATAAATAAGCCCTGTTGGAGAGCACACAATATGTGTTTCCTAAAGCTGATGTGACACTAAGAGCTGGTGACTTATACTTAAGGAACAGTCTAAAAGCATGAGACTAACTATAGTAGCCTCTGGAAGACAAGCTTGAGGAGGAATGGTACTACTCATGAGTGCAGTTAAAGTTGTCTATCTATCCCCCAGCACCTAGATGTGGAACCTGTGTAGCTACACTAGCTTGTCCAGTTTCCTGCCCAAAAGAGATTCTGCAAAAATGAGACGTTCTCAGCAGAAAGAAACTGGAAATGAACTTTCTGATGCAGAAACTGCAGTGCAGCCAACAGAACGAGAGGCAAGGTTCTGAGTTGAAGGACCTGTGTTCAGAGGGTCAAGAGGGGACTATGCATGAAACCCATGAAAATAACCATGGGAGAGAGCTTTAAATCTGCACAGCCAGAATAAACTCACACCAGGTCCCGTAAAAGCCAAGCAGTAAGACCTTCCCTGCTTCTCACCCTCCTTTCTCCTCTCCATTCCTTCTAATTCTGCTCTGTGAGTGGGTAAGAGGGTAAAAGGGCCCATTGGGAAAATTAAGGAATGGATATGCCTTTCTCATCCTACCATCAGCTTCAGGTCTGAAGCAAAACAAGCTGGTAGAGATGAGAAGCTTTCATTTGGTATGAATTTGCAGCACTGATTTCTACACTGGACTAGATTCCACAGTTACTGAAATGAGACTTTCTATCTAAAAGTGATTGGGGTACATCTCTGGTATATGTGAATAATCAGAAAAGTGATGTGAATGAATATTCAAGGGACAGAAGTAAAATGGTTGATTGAAGAGATTTACAGAAATAGTGTAGTGGGAGGAAGGAATAAGTTCACTTTCTGACTGCACCCTAAAGTCCTGCTTATTCTTCATAATGATTATACAAGCTGTGTGTGTGTGTGTGTGTGTGTGTGTGTGCATGTACACACTATCTCTGTGTGAAACTAATTTTTTCTCTTTTCTGGGATAATATTATACACACACACACACAAAACCATGTATTAGTGCCACAAGAAAAATCAAAATTAATGCACAAAAGCTAGAGTCATACAGATCATACTGAAGGACCTCAAAATAATAAAATTAGAAAAAAATATATATTTTAAAACTATGCAGTTCCCCTGCCAAAAGCCATAAAAGGGAAAGAAAACAAATAATTCTACTTGGAAATTCTCAAACATTCTTTTAAAAAGCCTCACTCTGGAAAATTTTTGTAACCAATGGTTGTGCTGGTTCTAAATATGAAATCCATCCTAATATCCACTGACAGATTCAAACCAAATTTCATGAGGGACTGGGTACTGAAGTTCACAAAACATTGCCACTAAGACTTATGCTGCTGAAAGTCTGAAACTGTTTGCATAGAGGCTAACAGGAGAACAGGGGGGACGTGGGAGTTGGCCCCAACACCGTAGTATGATCCCAAGGGAAAGGGTGGGTGCTTTTGTCATAGAGCAGAGAATCGGAAGTTGAGCTGTGTTTTTAGAAACAAGACGGAATGGCTAGTTTAAGTTTCAGCCCTTTTGATCTCACTAAAGCTGGTAGCAGTCACTGGTAGTCTAAAAGGCAAGAGCTTGTCCTGGGAGGAATGTCTAGTGGGACTGAAGAGATGTGTTGGTTAATTGAGAATTTTTGCTTGTGCTAACGTGTGAATACATTTGTATAGCCAGTCAGTGTTTTGGTTTTTTTTTTCTCATTTGTAAAATACTTTCCCCTTAATCAAATACATTCTACAAGAGATGCTGATTCACTTTTTCCATGAAAAGTGAAAATTGTTTTATAATGAGTCACAATTTGTATTCTAACCTATCCCAGAACTCATAGATTATAGAAATGGATACTGTGTCATCTGATCCAAAATTTTCATTTATGTTCACAGGTACATTGATAAACAGAGTATCATCAACATACACAAAAATTTAAAACTAGTTTTTCTGATGATTCAGATTTTCTGTAGGTTTCATGAATATTTCTTACTGCTCTGAAATACAAATACGCTGAATCGATTCCTTCAATTAATACTATAATTATTTTTTATGTTTTCAACTAGGACATATATGATAACATCTATTAGAAAATTTTAAAAATAGATGTTGTATTACACAAGAGCAAGTAACCCTCAGTCTATAATAAAACTTTCAATAAAAATGCTATTGGTGGGAGAGGGGTTTATGGAAACTCTGTACATTCTACTCAATTTTTCTGTGAACCTAAAACTGTTCATAAAAATAAAGTCTATTAAAAATACACTAAAAATGCTATCTGGCATTGAAAGTCAAACCTCATGTCAGGTAATTAACCATATTCTCTAATTGTTGCATGACCATTACTGTTCACTGATTACCTGGGACAAGAAGCACTAGTTGTATATTTAAACGGTGCTGCTCTCAGATGAATAAGGTAAAAATAGGTTATATATTTTGATTCAAAAAGATGCATTAAATCAGCAGTTGTATATAAAAGTCACAAAGAATGCTGAAAGATATCATCATTCCTTCAATATAGCTAATGCCTCCTTAATAAATGATATGAGCTAAAATTTATAGAGTACTTACTCTGAGATAAGTAAAATTACTATCCCTATTTTACTCTGGAGAGAGGGAAGACTTAGAAAAAGGATAAGTGAATGAACCATCTAAGGCTACACAAGGAGGAAATCTTAGAGACTGGACTCAAATCCACTACCTGCCTTCAGGGAATGCACACTTAAGTACTACAGATATACCTCTACCCTGGACAAATCACACATGCTGAAAAAGGAATCAGTGATCAATTTTAAATTACAATTGGCCATTATAATTGGCTCATCTTACTATTGATAACTTTTGTTAACAAGAAAATATTATTGGACTAGCTTGTTCCAACGAATTATCTATACATAATTTCAAATATAACAATATTTACAGGCAGAATTTTCCAACAGCAATACCTATGGCTTCTTTGCTTTGCTTTTAAGTCGCTGTGGACAGTAAATGAAGATGAGGCAGGGCTTCTCGCCTCCTTGCCAGGTTATATATAAACTTAATCAGAAGGAGGTGCTCTACATTCACCAAGAAACGGCTATTAAAGTTCTCTGAACTGTACACTCAGCTCCACTGAGTTTAATCATTGAAAAGGATTTTAGTTTTACTTTAGGACATACACAACCCTGACCTGAGGAAACCTGTTTTCTGCAAATCAGGATTCTTCTGAAACTACTTCTTCAGCAAATTGGTGACTATGTGGTAATATGATATGAGAGCGAATAAAGAAAAAGTATATTTGTGCTGCTGAAATTATAAAAAGGATGAGCGGTTAAGACAGGGTTGCAACTAAGCTGTGTCTGCACATATTCCATGAAGTGGACAGTGAGATCTATCACACAGATAAGCCAAGCTAAAATACCACTTTTCCTTCAATTATATGGATATTTCAAACAATATACTTTCCTTGGCTTAAAAATTTGGGCAACTGCTGATCTTCACCTCTTTACAGCCCTTTTGCAGTCTTCTATTTGAAGAGATTTAAGTGAGGAAAAACTTCAGAATTCATAGAAAACATATAATGGTATAGAGTGTCCACTTATACCAGCTTGTGTCTGTGGTTGTCAGCAGCTCTACACTTAATCTTACAACGATAAGTTTCTGCAACAGTAGACTCAGTAGTAGCTGGTTCCACATACAAGTTGTAAAGTTGTGAAAGGTGCATGTGGTTAAAGAGAGTAGCCCCCAGATTTAGAAAGACTATTCAAGCTTCAACATTGCTTGTCCTAGGGCTCAGGGAATCTTCATGCACTGAATGGAAGGCAGACCAAGAGTGAAAATGCTGTGTGATGAAAAAGATATAATATAGTGGACACGAAAAAGAAAAAGGGAGCTTTCAGTCACAATGACCAGAATTCTTTGTAAGAAGGCAAAGTATCTATTTCATATCAGATAAATAAGATGTGGATAAATGAGAACAAAAATATCTCAGAGGTGGAAGCAGAGGTGGTGTGAGCAAAGCGATGTGTGTCACAGAGCAGTGATCTTGAGTCTTTTTGACTCACGCTGTGTTAGGACGCTTAGGATGAAACCTGCCCGAAGTCTTTGCTACACACTTGTTGAATGAATGAGCATTAAATACTACTCAGATGAGCTGCACTATAGGAGGAAATGGTAGGTGACAAAGCCAGAAACATGACCCAGAAGCAGAATATTAAGGACACCAATGTCAGGTTAAGGACTGTGAACAATTTTCAGTAGGCAAGGAAATTGCTGAAAGCTTTTGAGAACAGAAGTAACATAAATGGAACTATGCTTTAAAAAATTACCTGGTGACCATACATAAGATGAATTATATGGCAAAGAGAAAACTGAGAGTCTACAGCAGAATCCAAATGAAATGAGTCTTTAAACCAAGATGAATATGGTACACACAGAGAGAAGAAAATGGATGCAAGGATTTGACAGAGATTGGAAAACAATGAATAGCAATTCAATATAGAGAATGAAGAGGAAAAGACTGATAAGTTTTAGGATTAAAGCTACTAATCTACATTTTAAAAAACACAGGAAGGTGAAAAGATTTGATTACGTGCATTTGCTTTGCTCTGAGGCAATCTGATATAACAATAATAATGAGTGATAATAGTGATGATGATAATATACCAATAACAGCCCAAACCTGGACAGTATTTAGCAGGTGCCAAGCCATGAACTAAATGTCTTACATGTGACTGAGTTCAGTAGGTATGGCTTTGGGTGTAATAAACACAAGAGAGATAGCTGAGGCCATAAGATTTGACAAGAGAAAACTTTTTTTTTTAGAGTAAAAAAATGCCCATCTTTCTGACAAGAGAAGAAAACAAGAGTTAAAGCAAATTAAAATGTCTAGTCACCTGAAAAAAAGTGCTGCTATTATTAATGGAAAGGGAAGTTTATAAGGGAGTTTTTAAGGAGAGTGGGAGGTCATCTGTTCAGTTTTTCAGTGTCCATCATGGAATGTGAATACAGCATGGAAGTGGTACTCTGCAGTCAGCAGGACTTATAGGCCTGAATCATGGTTTAGAGATCAGGATTGGAATTGTGACTCCTGAACTGTAAACCAGAAGGTGAATACATATTTTGGAGTTTATTTCTAATTTTTCAAGGTATACATCTTTTCTTCCCAACTAGATTATAATCTACATCAAGATGTGGAAACTATTTCTTTACTATATTCTGTAACTTCTCACATAGTGCTGGACACTTGGTAATAGTAATACATTCTTTTTAGATACATTTTTTTTTTGGCCACACCTCGAGGCATGTGGGATCTTGGTTCCCTGACCAGGGACTGAACCCATGGCCCCCAGTGGAAGCATGGAGTCTTAACCACTGGACCTCCAGGGAAGTCCTAGATACATGTTTTAAGAAAAACTTTAGATGATTTTCCCACCAATTAATTAAAGCAAACATAGTGATTCTAATTCTGGTACGGTAAATATCCTAACAAGGTAAAAATCAACTTTAAAATAAAAAGCACTACATTTAAACCACTACCACTCCTGATAAGCCCATTAAATTAGAATCCAATCCACACCTGATTCTCCACTGGTCCAAGAAGCAAGACCCTGTGGTGCTTTGATTCACAAACTGGATATTGAAGGAACTGTCTGCTATGTTATGTTCAAAAAGCCAAACTCTATGTTGGGCTGTCTTTCAGCAACATAATATTTCTTATAATGACATATCAAGCATATTCATATGTATAATCACCTCAGTTGGACTTCCCTGGTGGCGCAATGGTTAAGAATCCACCTGCCAATGCAGGGGACATGGGTTCGAGCCCTGGCCCAGGAAGATCCCACATGCCACAGAGCAACTAAGCCTGTGTACCACAACTACTGAGACTGCGTGCCACAACTACTGAAGCCTGTGCGCCTAGAGCCTGTGCTCTGCAACAAGAGAAGCCACCACAATGAGAAGCCCGCGCACCACAACGAAGAGTAGCCCCAGCTCGCCACAACTAGAGAAAGCCCACGCACCGATGAAGACCCAACACGGCCAAAAATAAATAAATAAATTATTAAAAAAACAAAAATCACCTCAATTTCCAGTTGCAAAGAGAGCTTTAGTAACTACATTCCAGTGGTGTATTTGAATGCAATAGTTCTAACATGATATACTATTTACCAAGTGTTTGTTATTTTCAATTTCAAAAATATAAATTGCTAATTTGAAAAATATATGATGAGAATATGGAAAGGGAGAAGGTATTTTTGAGGATGTAAAAGAGAGTACATGAGATGAATAGCAAGAGTGGGACAAACACACAAAAGAGAGTTACAGGGACAGCTAGGATGATCAAAAGGTCTTTCTTAATTATATATGAATGAGGCACTATGTTCCCTGACCAAAAAAATAAAAAAATAAAAAATCTGCATTCTATTCTACAAAGTGCTGTGACTTACCAGCTGTTGTTCTACCATTGACTGACGTCCATTCTAAAGTGTTTCTAAAATACTTTTTCCTCTCTCTTTGGCTATCTTTAAGGAGCTCAAGAAGACACTCAAAGATAAAGCAGAATGTGAATCACACCCATTGATAAACAATTCGGAGGATTTGGTTGAAAAATGTCCCTCAAGCATGGATTTAATTAATCAATTAGATTAATTAGAAGTATTTCACCAAAGACTGGTCATTTCTGAACTGAAGATAACCTCTTAGCCATCTGAACAAGATATTTTTGTTTGTTTATAAAACAGATGCTTGTTGCAGCATGACCTTAGTTTAAATTACTTTCTGGCAATATACCAGTTGTTTAGTTAGCCTTTGTCAAAATAGGAGAAATTCAACTTAGTTACCCTTAGTCTTTTACCTCCCAAGACAGATCCTAGGGATCCATTCATCCATTTAATTTTTCATTCATACACACATACATTAAAAATAGTTATTGAGCACTTTCTCTCCATTTCAATATGTTATTGAAGAATTTTGGAGAAAACTTCATAAGGACACCAATTTACAAAATAAACTTATGGCTTCTGGCTTTAAATCTATGTAGTGTTACTCAGCAATAATTTACAGTGAAGCATCAAAAATATGAACTCAAATTGTGGAAATAATCACAGTTTAGAATTTTAAAATCTCTGATTTTGAGGTTACTTTATCTTTATATACTAAATTGATTACATGGCTTCCCATTAATATAATAGCAATACTTAGTAAATAGTCATTTCACAAACACATTACATAAAAATGACATATTAGGGGAGAGATGTCAACGAAACAACTGAAAAAGATGTCCCCCTTCAACCAACAAAAATCTGGCATCCATCCATGGACAAAAGAGCCTTTGTGGGAACCACATAGGAAATTGGTGCAGTCCAAACAGGAGGAGAGCCATTTGGGAAAGGCACCCAGCAGCACCCAGGTGGTGGAGTCAGTGTCTGCGGTCTTGACTACAGATCTGGAAACAGCTCTATACTTCTGAGGACTCACTACAGCACCACACACCAGGGTAACCGGGAGGATTCTCACCCACGTGTGCTGCGGGTGAAGGGCACACAAACCTCAGTTCCAGCGTGGACCTAGATGTGGCCCATAAACGCCCTCCAGCTCCTCAGCTGTGGCCCAAGCACCCTGGGAGAACCCTGAATTAGACAATCACCCACGGACCAAAGAGCCTCTGTGGATGTCCAGGAGTCCAGCTGAGATGTTCCACCACAATGTTAAGGGAAAAAAATAAAAAAATCCAGACAGGCTGCATTGGAGAGGCTAAGAGGCACAGTTAGACTCCACAGCCTCATTCCTACCCGCAGGCGGCAAAGCTCAGTGCCAGGAGGGGACTTCTGGGCCCACGGTTTCTCACGTGGGGAAAAGTGAGAGCCTGTGAGTGCACGCCCATTCTCCCCAGCTGTGCAGGATGCTGCCAAAGAAGCCCATTTCTCTCTCACTTCGTCAGGGTACTGAGTCATGAGCTGCACAACTGGGGAGCCATGGCAGCTGGGAGAAGATTAGCTGCGGCTCAGAGTGGAACGTATTAAGAGGACAGGGATCCTACTAACCGTGCCAGGGACTCCACTGGGAGGCCCGGCCAAGAGCCACTGGGGACACTTCACCTGTGTAGGCCCAGGGGCACCGCCAGCGCTTCACAGGCCTCGCCCACACATTCCTCCACCCGGTGGCCGGCTCCCCGTGTGTGCGCTCCCAAGGGCAGCCCCAGTGGGCTTTGCATCCCGCACCAGCTGAGCATGCGCAGAAAGCTGGCCTGACTCGGTGGTCCCGGGAGAGACCGCCCTTGGGGAACAAAAGGGAGGTTGTCCAGCACAGGACCAGGCTCCACAGGGTGGAGAGAGCGAGCATACAAACTTAAGGATTCTGCCACAAGAGGGAGCAAGAAGTACGAGCAGGTGTGTCCACAGAAGGACTGAGAAGGCCTTGGAATCACTAACAGGGTTGATGAAAGGTATTTCTCTCCTGAAGTCAGGCAGTAAAGACCAGAAGAGACGATTGCTATTTGAAATGTGAAGACAGCAATGCCAGACTTCAAGAAACAAGAAAAGTCAATGAAACGTGACACCAACAAAGGAAAAAAAAAATTTTCCAGTAACTGACCCCAAAGACATGGAGATCTTCAATTTATCTAATAAAGAATTTGAAGTGCTGAAAGAAAAAAAAAAAAAAGCCAAACAAGAAAATCCTCAGCAGCAAAGCCGTCCTTCAAAACTGAAGGAGAAACAAAGACTGTCCCAAACAAACAAAAGCCGAGGGAAATCATCAGGAAAGGCTGAAAGGAGTTCTTCAAGCTGAAATAAAAGGATTCTAATTAGTAACATGAAAACATATGAAAAAGGACAACACACTGATAAAGGTCAGTATATAGTCAAATTCAGAATACTCTAATGCTACAGTGTGGTGCTGTGCTAACCAGTTATCTCTAGTAAAATGTTTAAAGGACAAAAGTATTAAAAATAACTATAGCTACAATAATTTGTTACACAGCATAAAAATAGGTAAATTACGACATGAGAAACATAAAAGGGGTCATTATGCTAAGTGAAATAAGTCAGAGAAAGACAAATATCGTTGATGTCATATGTGAAATCTAAAAAAGCTGAACTCATAGAAACAGAGAGTAGAATGGTGGCTGCCAGGGGCTAGGGGTTGGGGGAAATGGGGAGATACTGGTAAAGAGTACAAACTTCCAGTTATAGCATGGTGACTATAGTTAACAGTCCTATATTATACACTTGAAAATTGCTAAGAGAGTAAATCTTAAAACATTCTTAACATATGCACACACACATGCACACACACACAAAACGTGGTAATTATGTGAGATGACCTTATTTTGGTAACCATTTCACAAGAGATACATTTGTCAAGTCATCATGCTGTACACCTTAAACTTACATAATATGTCAATTATATCTCAATGCAGCTGAAGAAAAGATATATGGATTTTTTTTAAACTGACATATTGAACTAATGCTGAAGAAAATAAATTCTCTTGAATTATTTTTATCCATTCAAATACTTTTTATCTTCATTTTCAGTGTTTAAAATATATCTACATGTGACCTATGTGACCTTTTGAAAATGCTGCCTTATAAAGTGTTGGATCTGCAGGGTAGCTAGGGAGCTGAGATGAGGGGAGGGGGGCTGGGGATAAAAGTAGGGATTTTAGAAGTAGCTCTGTAAAAATTATTGAGAACTGGCAAAATTCTTTGCTACTTGACCAATCCACCAACAAATAAATATTTCTTTTTCTTTGGCTATGTACTTGATCAATATCGCAGTGGTGTAATACACGTTTAAAGTGCCTAGTGAGTGACTGACTAGGGAATAATAAGGAAGAACTTCACAGTGGAGGAAATTAAGCTGAATCTTAAATGATGAACAGAAACTGCCAGGAAAAGAGAGGAATTCCTTTCCAGATGGAAAGGAATAATCTGTGAAAATTTACTAGCTTTTGGGAATGGCATGTTCTGAGTCATCAGTCAATGAGATAAATATTGTGGCAATGAGGCCAGAGGACTAGGTAGGCAACAGATAATTACACACCATGTATAAGATGATAAATAACTGAGATTTTATTGAGTAGGTTATGGGAAGCAAACAGAGACATTAAGCAAGGCATTAACAGTTCCGCCTCCTTCTCTAGGAAAATAACTGGAAGAAAATGGAGGAAAAATTGGAATGGGATGAGACTAGAGGCAGGAGATAGTTTCCTGAAATAGACAAGACCACATTTGATGAAAATCTAAAGTAAGGCAGTGATAGTCAAACAGAGTAGTGGCTCTACTCAGAATCAGAATAAAGTGAAATTTTACAACTGGATGAATGTGAAAGTGAAGAAGAGGGAATAGAATAGATGAGAAATGAATGGAATGAAACAGAATGGAGTGGAATGGATTGGGAGAGGATGGAATGGAATGGGATGGAATGTTGGAAAGGTGATAAACTATTAACTGATATCATTAAAACAGGAAGATAAATACATATCAATCATAATAAAGGAATTTGGTTTTAGCCATGTTAAGATGCCTATGGGAAATCCAGTAGATACATCAACAGTCAGAGAGAAATATAAAATTGAATCTCAAAGAGGAGATTAAGATAGAATAATAGATTAATACAAATTTGGAAGTAAACAGTGAAGAGATGATAATGTCATAAAAGTGGATGAGATGATGCTGGAAAGTGAAAAGAGAAGACCTGGAAGGAACATTAAGGAACTTTAACACTTAGGGAGCAGGCAAAGGACTAATAAGAGCTAAATGTCCTATAGTTTAGTGTAAAGTTAATTGGATAACATACGTTTCTCCAGCATATTAGGAAATCAGGGATAAAATGGTCATATTAATAACAAATATTAGTGGTAATTATTACCAGAAATATATAAAGCAACCCACCATGACATGTGTTGGTATTAATGGAAGAATTAAGACTTTATTCAATATAATACTATGGTATTTAGTCAGTAGGGGAGGGTCCAGTAATACCAAAATTGCCTCTCTCTACAGCATCCACAAAGCATATTTATGTGCAAAAAAACAATGGAAAATGCCTAATAGACCAAGCGACACAGGCTATTTTTAGCTGGGCTTGGGAGAACTTTAATAACCTGGGGTGGTCACAACTCTTTACCCTCAACTCTAGGTCTAATTTATTTTTAACTGAAACAGAACAGTCCAGTCAGCCTCCATACTTAAAAGGAGGTGTGATCTTCCAACTAAAAGGAGCACATTTGAGCCCACGACAGTAAAAACTGGCCTGAGTCCTAGCAAAGCCAAAAGCTCTATATCCCCTGCTGTCACATAGGATAAAAACATCGGGTGATTGGGCTTTTGTCACTGCATTGCAGAGATGGGAAAGGTCACACCTATGTACAGGCATTTTAACACAGAGTTTCTCACTGGCAGATGTGATCCAGTCTGTGTCCTCAAATTCAATCAATGCTAAGAGGGCTTCTCTTTTCTGGGGTGAAGTAAAGGGGGAAAAAGTCTTGCCTGCCCTACAGTTGTATATACCTCACCTCAGTGCATTCGCAGTACAACCTTTTATGATGTGTATTTTCTTTATGTTGCAGATAAAAAAGAAACCTTCCCATATACTGAATATTGCCCAGTGTTCTTTAAAAATTAAAAAATAGCAAAGCTAGGACTCAGATCTGGATCTGACTCCATGTGTAGTTTGGGTTCTACCGTATTACCCTGCCTTATATGGAAATTACTGACTATATCAGGAATGCATCAATACTATAGGCTGCTTTGGTCTTGCTGCAGTGTGATAGCTGATGTCCATGTATCCTCTAAAAATGTGCTTTCAAAAAGTTAACTTGGTACCTATTGCTATGACCAGGAAAAGTGACCCTATAGTTCTGGCATATAATTTATAGTAGTGGCTTAAAAAAGAATTTCACATCTTTCAGCTTGACATGTATTTTGTAATTGAAATGGAATCTAACTGTGCAATAGGATAAAATGATGAAAAATTTTAGAAATTTTGTTTAAATATTTTGTAAAGAATTGTGCCTACAGATTACCTATATTTAAGGTCCACGCATGTAAAGAAGCCTTATGTATGAATTTAAATATAAAATGAGGACAGTTAACAGGCTACTAGAGTCTAGAGTGACCATTTGATGCTCTTCTGCCAGATGCCATGAAATTAAATCTCCTCTATGATTTTGGGCTTCACAGACTCATCATATTATAGGATTGGGTCTTTCTGCTTTTCTCAAGGATGAGTGCTCAAGTATTTCAAGGTTATCATTTCCATTACACAGGAAGAACTTTCTCCTCCTGTACCCTGACTGAATGTGAAATCCCTTCTCTTTTGCATGTGCCTCTGTTATAACTGGAAGCTTATCTAGGAGCATGATTTGAATGAGCTCTAGTCCATGAAGACAGTCCATCAGTTACAGGAATGCATCTCAGGTTTAACTATTCAGAACTTTAAAAGCCATAGATTGATATTCAAGTCAACATACGGTTGATTTCTCTTTTTATTCTGGTTTATAACACACAAGTCTATAAAAATGTGTCTAATAAAGTCATATTTGTACAAAAAAAGTTGTAACCAATATAATTTGGAAGTTTTTTAAAGTCTTTACATTTAGACCAAGAAAAATATTTATAAGTATCTCAATGTTCCAGTTGAGATGATTAGAATACCAGCTCAACTCATTACCTAGGAAAAAACATAGTCCCCTCTTAATAAAGTATTGCTAACAACATTTATAAGTTATTCAAAGGTCTTAAAAATATCTGTATATTTTGATCTTTCCAGCCACCTGTCATTAAAAAAATTGGTAAGTAATTGAAGTGAATCTGAATTTTGTACTTGATTTTACCCTGTATTCAAGCAGTTGTTGGAGGAATAGTTATGGAGAATCACTAAGTTACATCTGGTTAGCATTATTCAATACGCCCCAATGTTAATTGGGGAAAAGGAGGTGGGTTTCTTGTAAAAGGAAAAATGTGGATATATGTACTAAAGTAGCTAACAGAAAGTTCATATGTAGTTGGCAATGTGTCATTCTTTTTGAGCCTTGAGTTTTATTTGTATAAAATCTATTTCATTATATTTGTTTAAATCAAAGTTTAAGACAGAATTTCTTACAAGATAATTTCTTGTAATTTTGGTTAAAAAATGGCTAAATTGTGAGAATCTATCGTTTTTATTTTTTTAAGTTTATTTTTTTATTTATTTTTTCTTCTTAGTCAACAAACTTTATACACATTAGTATATACACGTCAATCCCAATCTCCGAATTCATCACACCACCCCCCCCACCCCCTGCGGCGTTCCCCCCTTGGTGTCCATACGTTTGTTCTCTACATCTGTGTCTCAATTTCTGCTCGGCAAACTGGTTCATCTGTACCATATCCAAGGTTCCACATATATGCCTTAATATACGATATTTCTTTTTTTCTCTTTCTGACTTACTTCACTCTGCATGACAGTCTCTAGATGCATCCACGTCTCTACAAATGACCCAATTTTGTTCCTTTTATGGCTGAGTAATATGCTATTGTATATGTGTACCGTATCTTCTTTATCCATTCGTCTGTCGATGGGCATTTAGATTGCTTCCATAACCTGGCTATTGTAAATAGTCCTGCAGTGAATATTGCGGTGCATGTGTCTTTTTGAATGATGGTTTTCTCTGGGTATATGCCCAGTAGTGGGATTGCTGGGTCATATGGTAATTCTATTTTTAGTTCTTTAAGGAACCTCCATACTGTTCTCCTCAGTGACTGTATCAATTTACATTCCCACCAACAGTGCAAGAAGGTTCCCTTTTCTCCACACCCTCTCCAGCATTTGTTGTTTGTAGATTTTCTGATGATGCCCGTTCTACCTGGTGTGAGGTGATACCTCACTGTAGTTCTGATTTGCATTTCTCTAATAATTAGTGATGTTGAGCAGCTTTTCATGTGCTTCTTGGTCATCTGTATGTCTTCTTTAGAGAAATGTCTATTTAGGTCTTCTGCCCATTTTTGGATTGGGTTGTTTGTTTTTTCAATATTGAGCTGCATGAGCTGTTTATATATTTTGGAGATTAATCATTTGTCCAATGACTCATTTGCAAATATTTTCTCCCATTCTGGGGTTGTCTTTTCGTCTTCTTTATAGTTTCCTTTGCTGTACAAAAGCTTTCAGTTTCATTAGGTCCCATTTGTTTATTTTTGTTTTTATTTCCATTTCTCTAGGAGGTGGGTGAAAAAATATCTTACTGTGATTTATGTCACAGAGTGATCTTCCTATGTTTTCCTCTAAGAGTTTTATAGTGCCTGGTCTTACATTTAGGTCTCTAATCCATTCTGAGTTTACTTTTGTGTATGGTGCTAGGGAGTGTTCTAATTTCATTCTTTTACCTGTAGCTGTCCAGTTTTCCCAGCACCACTTATTGAAGAGACTGTCCTTTCTCCATTGTATACTCTTGCCTCCTCTGTCATAGATCAGTTGACCATAGGTGTGTGGGTTTATCTCTGGGCTTTCTACCCTCTTCCATTGATCTATGTTTCTGTTTTTGTGCCAGAACCATACTGTCGTGATTACTGTAGCTTTGTAGTATAGTCTGAAGTCAGGGAGTCTGATTCCTCCAGCTCCGTTTTCTTCCCTTGAGGGAACTTGAGACTGCTTTGGCTATTCGGGGTCTTTTGTGTCTCCATACAGATTTTACGATTTTTTGTTCTAGTTCTTTAAAAAATGCCATTGGTAATTTGAGAGGGATTGCACTGAATCTGTAGATTGCTTTAGGTAGTATAGTCATTTTCACAATATTAATTCTTCCAATCCAAGAACATGGTATATCTCTCCATCTGTTTGTATCATCTTTAATTTCTTTCATCAGTGTCTTATAATTTTCTGCATACAGGTCTTTTGTCTCCTTAGGTAGGTGTATTCCTAGGTGTTTTATTCTTTGTGTTGCAATGGGGAGTGTTTCCTTAATTTCTCTTTCAAATTCTTCATCATTAGTGTATAGGAATGCAAGAGATTTCTGTGTATTAATTTTGTATCCTGCAACTTTACCAAATTCATTGATTAGCTCTACTAGTTTTCTGGTGGCATCTTTAGGAATCTCTATGCAGAGTATCATGTCATCTACAAACAGTGACAGTTTTACTTCTTCTTTTCCAATTTGTATTCCCTTTAATTCTTTTTCCTCTCTGATTGCCATGGCTAGGACTTCCAAAACCATGTTGAATAATAGTGGTGAGAGTGTACATCCTTGCCTTGCTCCTGTTCTTAGAGGAAATGCTTTCAGTTTTTCACCACTGAGAATGATGTTTGCTGTGGGTTTGTCGTATATGGCCTTTATTATGTTGAAGTAGGTTCCCTCTGTGCCCACATTCTGGAGAGTTTTTATCATAAATGGGTGTTGAATTGTGTCAAAAGCTTTTTCTGCATCTATTGAGATGATCATATGTTTTTATTCTTCAATTCGTTAATATGGTGTATCACGTTGATTGATTTGCGTATATTGAAGAATCCTTGCATGCCTGGGATAAATCCCACTTGATCATGGTGTATGATCCTTTTAATGTGTTGTTGGATTCCGTTTGCTAGTATTTTGTTGAGGATTTTTGCATCTATCTTCATCAGTGATATTCATCTGCAATTTTCTTTTTTTGTAGTATCTTTGTCTGGTTTTGATATCAGGGCGATGGTGGCCTCATAGAATGAGTTTGGGAGTTTTCCTCCCTCTGAAATATTTTGGAAGAGTTTGAGAAGGATGGGTGTTAGCTCTTCTCTATTAAATGTCTGATAGAATTCACTTGTGAATCCATCTGGTCCTGGACTTTTGTTTCTTGAAAGATTTTTAATCAAAGTCTCAATTTCAGTGCTTATGATTGGTCTGTTCATATTTTCTATTTCTTTCTGGTTCAGTCTTGGAAGGTTATACCTTTCTAAGTTTTGTCCATTTCTTCCAGGTTGTCCATTTTATTGGCATAGACTTGCTTTTAGTAGTCTCTTAGGATGCTTTGTATTTCTGCAGTGTCTCTTGTAACTTCCTTTTCTCATCTCTAATTTTATTGATTTGAGTCCTCTCCCTATTTTTCTTGATGAGTCTGGCTAATGGTTTATCAATTTTGTTTATCTTCTCAAAGAATCAGCTTTTAGTTTTAGTGATCTTTGCTATTCTTTTCTTTGTTTCTATTTCATCTATTTCTGCTCTGACCTTTATAATTTCTTTCCTTCTGCTAACTTTGGGTTTTGTTTGTTCTTCTTTCTCTAGTTCTTTAGGTGTAAGGTTAGATTGTTTATTTGAGATTTTTCTTGTTTCTTGAGGTAGGCTTGTATAGCTATAAACCTCCCTCTTAGAACTGCTTTTGCTGCAGCCCATAGGTTTTGGATCATCGTGTTTTCACTGTCATTTGTCTCTAGGTATTTTCTGATTTCTTCTTTGATTTCCTCAGTGATCTCTTGGTTATTTAGTAACGTATTGTTTAGCCTCCATGTGTTTGTGGGTTTTTTTCCCTGCAATTGATTTCTAATCTCATAGCACTGTGGTCAGAAAAGATGCTTGATATAATTTCAATTTTCTTAGATTTACTGAGGCTTGATTTGTGACCCAAGATGTGATCTATCCTGGAGAATGTTCCGTTTGCACTTGAGAAGAAAGTGTAATCTGCTGTCTTTGGATGTAATGTCCTATAAATATCAATTAAATCTATCTGGTCTATTGTGTCATTTAAAGCTTGTGCTTCCTTATTAATTTTCTGTTTGGATGATCTGTCCATTGGTGTAAGTGCAGTGTTAAAAGTCCCCCACTATTATTGGGTTACTGTCGATTTCCTCTTTTAG
Organism: Globicephala melas; assembly: GCF_963455315.2. Classification (NCBI taxonomy): domain Eukaryota; kingdom Metazoa; phylum Chordata; class Mammalia; order Artiodactyla; family Delphinidae; genus Globicephala; species Globicephala melas. The sequence goes on along the minus strand of NC_083334.1, from coordinate 15,572,615 downwards.
AGCTGTTAGCAGTTGCCTTTTGTATTGAGGTGCTCCTATGTTGGGTGCATATATATTTATAATTGTTATATCTTCTTCTTGGATTGATCCCTTGATCATTACATAGTGTCCTTCCTTGTCTCTTGTAACAGTCTTTATTTTAAAGTCTATTTTATCTGATATGAGTATTGCTACTCCAGCTTTCCTTTGATTTCCATTTGCATGGAATATCTTTTTCCATCCCCTCACTTGCAGTCTGTATGTGTGCCTAGGTCTGAAGTGGGTCTCTTGTAAACAGCATATATATGGGTCTTGTTTTTGTATCCATTCAGCGAGCCTGTGTCTTTTGGTTGGAGCATTTAATCCATTCACGTTTAAGGCAATTATTGATATGTATGTTCCTATTAGCATTTTCTTAATTGTTTTGGGTTTTTTTTTTTTTTTGTAGTTTCTTTTCTTCTCTTGTGTTTCCCACTTAGAGAAATTCCTTTAGCATTTGTTGTAGACCTGGTTTGGTGGTGCTGAATTCTCTTAGCTTATCTGTAAAAGCTTGTCTGTAAAGCTTTTGATTTCTCCATCGAATCTGAATGAGATGCTTGCCTGGTGGAGTAATTTTGGTTGTAGGTCTTCCGTTTCATCACCTTAAGTATATCATGCCACTGCCTTCTGGCTTGTAGAGTTTCTGCTGAGACATCAGCTGTTAACCTTATGGGAATTCCCTTGTATGTTATTTGGCATTTTTCCCTTGCTGCTTTCAATAATTTTTCTTTGTGTTTAATTTTTGCCAGTTTGATTACTATGTGTCTCAGAGTGTTTCTCCTTGGGTTTATCCTATATGGGACTCTCTGCACTTCCTGGACTTGGGTGGCTATTTCCTTTCCCATGTTAGGGAAGTTTTTGACTATAATCTCTTCCAATATTTTCTCGGGTCCTTTCTCTCTCTCTTCTCCTTCTGGGACCCCTGTAATGCAAATGTTGTTGCATTTAATGTTGTCCCAGAGGCCTCTTAGGCTGTCCTCATTTCTTTTCATTCTTTTTTCTTTATTCTGTTCCACAGCAGTGAATTCCACCATTCTGTCTTCCACGTCACTTATCTGTCTCAGTTATTCTGCTATTGATTCCTTCTAATGTAGTTTTCATTTCAGTTATTGTATTGTTCATCTCTCTTTGTTTGTTCTTTAATTCTTCTAGGTCTTTGTCAAACATTTCTTGCATCTTCTCAGTCTTTGCCTCCATTGTTTTTCTGAGGCTGTGGATCATCTTCACTCTCATTATTCTGAATTCTTTTTCTGGAAGGTTGCCTATCTCCACTTCATTTAGTTGTTTTCTGGGGTTTTATCTTGTTCCTTCATCTTAGCCCTCTGCCTTTTCATCTTGTCTATCTTTCTGTGAATGTGGTTTTTGTTCCACAGGCTGCAGGATTGTAGTTCTTGCTTCTGCTGTCTGCCCTATGGTGGATGAGTCTATTTAACAGGCTTGTGCAAGTTCCCTGATGGGAGGGACTGGTGGTGGGTAGAGCTGAGTGTTGCTCTGGTGGGCGGAGCTCAGTAAAACTTTAATCTGTTTGTCTGCTGATTGGTGTGGCTGGGTTCCCTCCCTGTTGGTTGTTTGGCCTGAGGTGACCCAACACTGGAGCCTACCTGGGCTCTTTGGTGGGGCTAATGGCGGACTCTGGTAAGGCTCATGCCAAGGAGTACTTCCCAGAACTTCTGCTGCCAGTGTCCTTGTCCCTTGGTGAGCCACAGCTGCCTCCCGCCTCTGCAGGAGACCCTCCAACACTAGCAGGTAGGTCTGGTTCAGTCTCCTAGGGGGTCACTGCTCCTTCCTCTGGGTCCCAACGTGCACACTACTTTGTGTGTGCCCTCCAGGAGTGGAGTCTCTGTTTCCCCCAGTCCTGCCAAAGTCCTGCAATCAAATCCCACTAGCCTTCAAAGTCTGATTGCCTAGGAATTCTTCCTCCCATTGCCAGACCCCCAGGTTGGGAAGCCTGATGTGTGGCTCAGAACCTTCACTCTAGTGGGTGGACTTCTGTGGTATAAGTGTTCTCCAGTTTGTGAGTTACCCACCCAGCAGTTATGGGATGTGATTTTATTATGATAGCGCCCCTCCTACCGTCTCATTGTGGCTTCTCCTTTGTATTTGCATGTGGGGTATCTTTTTTGGTGAGTTCCAGTGTCTTCCTGTCAATGACTGTTCAGCAGTTACTTGTGATTCTGGTGCTCTCGAAAGAGGGAGTGAGAGCATGTACTTCTACTCCACCATCTTGAACCAAATCGAGAATCTACCGTTCTTGTATCAAAGTAATCCAGTTATTGAGAAGCAGTAACATTATTATTCCACACTCAGTTACACCCACACCGTAAGTCTCAATTAATATAGTTCTTGACATCCCATGATAATAACAGAAGAAAATGCTTGATGCAGAATCTAATGTAATGTATTTGAAATAAGACCTGGGTTCAAAATACAACATTCTGTTTGATCTCAGTGAAATGAATTAAACAGTGTCAGCCTTAGGGATAAGCAGCTCATAGAGCTTCAAGATGTGGTCTGTGGTCCCTTTTTAGAAACACTTCATCTTTTTTATTTTATAGGTACCAAAATTAAGATGCAGTAGAAATCTAACTCAACCTCATTAATCTCATTCACTATTCAACTGCTGTAAATGAGACAGAGCTTTGCTAATCTGTGAGGTAGAGCTCAAATATAGTAGAAAACCAATTAGGAGTGTTGACCAAGCACTGCTAACTGATATTGATTCAGACTTAGAACAGGAGAAAAGGATGCATAGAACAAATAACCAGATATGAGAACAAAAACCATAGTATGAGAAATAAGAGAAGCACGATTTTATAAATTGTATTCAAATTGTTACTTTGCCTTTGGCTTTGGCTGCTCTCAGGAAAGGGAATATGGTGTTGGTGGGGGGTGAAAAATACTTGTTTTAAAATAAAACTGAGTCTTTGGTGGTATTCACATACACACACACACACACACACACACACACTTTGGTAAAATAGTAGCAGAGTAAACACATATTCTTAAAAACTGTGGAAACCTATTTAAATGAACAAAAACTAGGGGCTAAACTTCCATCTATAATGAAGTTGAAATATACCAATCCCAACCTTGCACATTATACAGAATATTTATCAAATACGTACAGTGAAATTTGGTCAAAGGCAAAACTAGAAAGCTGATACAACAATGAATTGCTTGCATACACCATTTTAATTTTCCTGTAGTGAAAATAATTAACTCAAAGAAACTGTCAGGTGAAACAGAGAGAAGAAGAAAAAACATATATAGTCACCAGCTTTGAAACTGCTTACCAGATTCAATTAATCTGCAATAAACACTACTACAGTTACACACGCACAACACATACACACACACAAAACTAAGGGTCACGGTGAACCCAGCTCACCACTTGCCTGAAAGGGACGAACACTGAAAGCCAAGTGAAGACATGTCCTTAGCAAAGCTGAATAGAAAATGTTTTGGGACATCACATTCCATTTGAAAGTGCCAGCTTTCCAGGTCACTGTCCCCAGTCTAGCAGAAATAGCTCGTTTAAAGTATACCACTATTCCAGAAAGAACAATATAGAGAAACTACAAAACTTGCAATTAATTCATATAACATAGTGTATATCAGTTTCAGTCCTGAAACTCACAAGTACAAGGGATACTGCATTTTCTCATATTCTTTAAATTAATTTGATTTGACTCAAAGTCTCCATACTGCAAAGCTGGTATGAAATTCTAGCTCATTCTTGGTACTCCTTGATCAGATCGATGTTCTGAGCATTAGAGAAACCCCTCTCATTTTCAGACAAACATATATATATATATATATATATATATATATATATGTTATATATATGTATCACATCTTCTTTATTCATGCACCCCCTATGTATCTCCTAAGCCTTCCTTCTCTGTGAACTTGAAGGGCTACCTTAGCTCTTAGCAAGACTGAAACCATGAAGATCTGAACAGCAGTCAACACTGATGTTGAGACGAGAGACCTTTTCTTTAGAAGAGAGAAAGTGGGTGTTCTCAGAAGCCTTAGATACTAAAGGATAAAAAATGAGAGATACTATTTCACCCAAAAAAATTTATAGCATTATTCAAATCAAAATAGTCTCCTAAAATCATATTCAATTCTGGATTTGTAAATACATTTTTAAACTTGCAAAGTAAAACAGATTTTTAATAATATGTATTTAATAAATATTGACACCCCCATTACCTACTGAATTTGAGTATTGCAGATAAATAGCTTAGGAGAGAATATTTGCTTAGAAAGTAATTAAGGAAATCAGTTTTTTAATGAAAGCAATTAACATATTCACAGTGCTTCCATTTAATGTAATTGCTTAATATTAATGTACAGCATAGACAGTTTAGTTAAATTACTTCTAATTTGTTACAGAGCATCAAAGCTTTCCAGTGAGATTAGGTTTCACCAAATAACCTGTATTTCTAGATACATAAAGTGTTTAAGGATAGTGACTGGTGAAACATTTCAATATAATTGAAAATAATATTAGAAGATCCCCCCATTGTCCTTGGTAGTCAAAGTTAAATTTTTAGTCTTTATGATGCACGTGTGCTTAAATTTATGCAACACAGGGTCCTCTAGAGCATCACTTTGAGATGTCAACCAGTAGTGCTCAAGCTTTTCCACAGATTGAGAAATGCTTTTTGAGAACAGTTTTGGTACGGCTAGCAGGAGCTTCAGCAACGCACTCTTGTGTAGGAAGTGGAATGGACTTCCATTAAGAGAAACATAAGTTTTCAAATTTAACTTTTTTTATATTTGCAGACTATATGGCAGGCACCCAGAGGTCATGGGTCTTCTTTCAATCAAAGAGAACAACCTCACTTCAAGGGAAGATGGCGCATTATCTAACATGCCTATAGAAGGTGCATCAGAGAGAGAGGCTAGAAAGAAAAGACCAAGGCAATGGTTCTCCACCTGGGCCAAACCACACCCTAGATGTTCTTCTGAACTCCCATGTAGGATTCTCTTATAATACCTGTCACTCCTTGCGTTGACGTTAATTGCATATTTGCAATTATATGTGTTGAGCTTCTCTTAGAATTATGTACTTATTAAGAGTACAAGATTTAGAGCCACACAATTTATGTTCATATCCTAGGCCTGCCACTTGCTACTCCAGAGATCTGCATAAGTTACTTAACATCTCTGTTCCTTTGCTTCCTATCTATAAACTGTTTTTAAAGTTATGAGGATTAAAGAAATTAATACAAAGAAGTTTCTAACACAATACCTAGCATATAATAAATATTCAATAAATTTAGATATTAATATTACTAAATTGTAAGCTCCATAAGTGCAGGATTACAGTATTTATAACTATCTACTGTAGTGTTTAATTCAATGTCCTGTACCAAGTTAATTACATTACCTCCCCCTTCCTGCCATACTTAACTCTGATACTTCAGTCTCAGAAAGACCAGTCCTCTTTCCAGACATTAGGAACCCCATTCTATATGTTCTAATAGCATGTGGATGTGTATCACTCTTTGATTTATTTCATCTTATCTGCTAGTGCATAAGCATCAGGAAGACACAGACCTTATCTGTTGATTCACTGCTGTGTCATTAACAAATATCTTATTGTCCCATATATGAGGAGCATTCAATGAATATTTATCGAATGAATTAATTGGAATAATAATTAAACAGAGCTGACCCAGATGCCTGGAGGCTAGTTGCTCACACTGATAATAAAATTTAAAAAACAAAAACCTGATGTGTTAGCTGAGTAAATTAAGAGTCAAGCAGTGGATGTTTTCATATTTGCACACTTGACAGTATTTTCTACTAACAGGAAAATTAGCCACTTTCATGTCGCTAAGTAACCATGTCATTTGTATTAATCAGGAATGTGTATAAATGAAAGCAGATACTGCTATGAAACAAAAGCTCTAATCTCCATTGATTTTGTCTTAAGGTCTTTTTCTACAACTCTTAAAAAGCTCTTTTACTTTTTCTCTCACCCTGATTACACTTAAACATGACAATCAATCTTGCTCTGTGCTCTGTCCTGTACTCAGCAGAAAAACTTCACTGCTCTTTGAAATCAGTCATCCTTTGAGATTACCCTCAACAATGCTGCTTTTGCCTTGGAAATGGCTTTCAGAATCCTTACTCTTTTGCTGGTGCTAATTCCTTATATGATGTGATTTTTCCTAATACTAGCTGGGTCTGGGTATTTTAGTGTTTTGAAATTAAAACTGTGCCTATGGGAGATTTATTTTCTCCACAGACATCTTTCTATACAGTGGAAATACTTTTTTCCTTTGAAAAATGAACATATGACCTTATAAAGGCTCAAAGTCAACATGAAAATACTAATTGCATGGATAGATCTCTGAGGAAATTGACAGTGATTTTCTTTAAAGTAACAGGTGCAAATAAAAGAATATGTTAGTGACTCTAAAATTACAGATTATTGTGAGTACTATTTATTAATGCAACACTAATTTGAAATGTATTATACCAGAATGTTATCTATTATATTTTTGTAAACAACACTGAATTATATATACAAAATGATAATATAATGAGATTCTCTCCATAGCTTTAACTCATTGTTTCTGTTTATTTTGTACTGTTATTAATTTTTGTAAGTGTGCCATTATGCCGTCTAGCTCAGAGAAATGGATTGCTATTCATTCTTCATTATTGGTAACTCCTCACATATGTGGTTTCTATTCCTTATTTCCTTAATTTTGTTCAGATCTATTTTTTTATAGAAATTGTTTATTTTTTTTAGAATTAGTGGGGACTCAGGAAAATACTTGTCTGGGCGATGGGGGCCAGACTGATAGAAGTACTAAAATAATTTTTGTATAGACCCTGACTCAGTTCTTTGTGAATGATCCACTCAGCTTTTGAGATGGATATAATATTTCAAATCTTATACTGTTTTATAAAGGAGACAGTGCCTGCCACCGTGTTTCTGCCATATTCTATCTTTCCTCTTACCCACAGAAAGAATTCATATTCAGTTTGGTTGTTCGTTGAGCCTCTTTTGCAGACAGATGGTGTAACTGGGTGCTAAAGGAGATCCCAGGTCTCGCCTGCCCTCTTCCTAGCTCATGAGTCTGTGTGGTTATCAGACCTGACACTCTGCCACTTACTCTCAGTGGTGAGCTGTCAAGTAGGGGCTGCTCTTTAAAGACCAACCTGGAAATGCTCCTTCTCCTCCATTCTTTCCCATCATCTCTGCCTGAGGCTGGGAGGGCAGAAATTGACCTTCTCAACCCAGCATCTTAGACTTAAGGGGAAGGAAGATTAAGCAAGAGTCCTCACTTGCGTCTTCTGGCCAAAGCCAGGTTCTCAAAAGCAGCTTTAACCAAAAAGCCTTCCAAAGAGTCTACTGAGTATTTGTTCAGCCAGAAATAAATTGGTGGTTGACATCTCACTGTGTATTACTCTCTGTATGTACAACTCCCTTAACAGGAAACCTCAGAGGAAAGAAGAGGTGAATGGCAGGATTTAGGACACACCCCCTGCCCCTATCTATTCTCCAAAAGGTAAAATCAGAGGTCACGTTAGGGGATGGCTGTGTTTCAACCTGCTCCCTTCAGACGTAACAGAGATTCATCTGGTAACAATTCCACATTCTACACCATTAAGTCAGAAACCATTTTAGGCCAAATTGTCTCAGAAACTGGGGAACAGTGAATATCCAGTTTATGGTTTAGTGCCCACAGCCAAAAGGAGCTGGAGAATAATAATGATGATAATAATACAATATATTGAACAATTTCTAGTGTAAAAAAACATCTTTTATGAAATTTTTAAAATACATCTATGAGATGGGGATCATTATTACTTCAACTTTCTGCACAAAAAAACAGCCTCAGGGAAGTCAAGTTGCCCAAAGGCAAATTTGAAACTCATCTCCTTAACTACTACACAACCTTCCCTCTCAATCAGATATTCTCTTAGAAGATAAGAGAGTTACTTTAAACTTACTTTGCCAATAGTTTTGATGTGTGGAATTCTAACATGAGATGTATTCATCTGTCTCCCGGCACTCCCCACCCCAACCTTGGGGAAAAAACAAAAAACCTTAGAAAACAATTACCAATCATCACGCTTATCACAAAGTAAGTGACTATAACAGACCCCTCTTCAGGATAGATTCTATTAAAGAGAGATGTGATAGAGAAAGAGCATGAGGGAATTGAGATGCTTTTGAAGTACGTTAAAAATGCAGAAAAAAAGAGGACCAGTTCCCCAAAATACAAACTAAATACTTCACAGTTTTGCCTATGCAAACCTTCCTTATAGAAGCTCTTCTATAAATTAGAGTCCCATTACTTCCTTTCAGAGAAAACATAATCAGAGATCTGAACCTGATTAGCAGGAGAAGAATAAAATAGTTGGCTTCAGGCACTAATGAGCTCAATTACCAAACAAAATGGTCCATGTTTGGTCCTTATCATTCCGGGCCCTAGTCTTTCTATCTCATCTGCATCCTTTTTCTCTGTCCTGTGTACTTGGTGTCCTCAGAGTCCCTTCTTACTGTCTCTACCCACTCCTCCCTCCATATATTCCCTAGCACATCCCATCAGTGTTTGAGCACACTCAAACTCAACATGTATCTTTTTCCATCTTCCCTCTAACCACTTTGTTGTGCATTTCCTTAAATTCCCTTCTCCTGTCTGGTGTAGACAAAAGAGGAAAGGGAAGGAAACAGCACAACATTCTAATGTTGACAGGAAAACAGGAAAAAAAGAAGTGAGGATATGTATCCCTGGGTATGCAGCTCATATATTCTCTTATGCTACTAGTGAGAAAGATGCCTCATCTTCCTTGGCTTCTTGACTCTACTAAAACACCAGAGTCCCTGATTCCTCACCCGGTTACTGGCAGAAATAATTCTGATAAAAGCTATTTGGATGACTTAACACAATTAGGGTGGCAGCTATCTTTATGGAGGACAACTTCTTCCAGAACCTAAGACAACATCTGTATAACATGGGAAACATCTTGCTTGGAAGTAGAAAGTACTTAATTGAAATACTAGAACGTTCATAAACATCCTGTTTACCCACAACGTTCTTTTTTTCCTCTCCCTTCTACACAGTGCCTAAGTCAGTGCAGTTTTTACAAGGACTACTGAATAAATATCGTATCAGAAGGTCTATGTTACCTCTGTTGAATGCACAAAGTATTGATTAAAGCCAATCCATAAAGGATATATGCTTCACTGGCAAAAAATGTCAAAAACATTTTCTGCTAGGGAACTCCGCTCAATATTCTGTAACAGGCTACATGGGAAAATAATTTGAAAAAGAATAAATACATGTATATGTATAACTGAATCACTTTGCTGTACACCTGAAACTAACACAACATTGTTAATCAACTCTACCCCAATATAAAATAAAAAGTTAAAAAAAAAATTTTTCTGCCAACTCCCCTGTAGAAAGTTCAGGTAACAATTTTTATTAAAAAGGATCATCAATAATCATTTCTAACATTCAGTGATACAGAAAATAATATCCAAGTGTTCACCAGCATCTTACCCTTCCTTTCCTTTAAATGCTCAAACACTTGTGAATAAATGCCTCAATAAAAAGCAAACCTAAAATAATCCTTTATTATTTCTTCTATATCTGAGGGTAAAGAGGAAAAATGTCTCTTTTAACTATCCACAGGGATCCAGAGAGATGTCATGGATATTATCTTAAGCACATCTACAATAATGGCTGGTATTTAAATAGTCTCTCATTTTCAAAGCATTTTAACTAACCCCTTTGTGAAACGGAGTAAGAATTATTCATTCCATTTTACAGCTAAGAAAACTAATGCTCAGACAGGTCAAGAGGCTAGCACAAGGCCACACACCTTGCAAGTGGTTGAGTTAGGATTTATCAAAGATATTCTTTATTTCTGATCCTGTGATCCTTCTACTATATTATCTTGTCTATCTCTAAAAAAGGATAATGCTTACCATAAATCCATATCAAGGTTGCACTGAATAATATTAAGAATTAGTGAAGTTTATCTTCAGTTTACTTTTTTTTTTTTTTTTTTTTGGGGGGTACGCAGGCCTCTCACTGTTGTGGCCTCTCCCGTTGCGGAGCACAGGCTCCGGATGCACAGGCTCAGCGGCCATGGCTCACAGGCCCAGCCGCTCCGCGGCACGTGGGATCTTCCCGGACCGGGGCACGAACCCGAGTCCCCAGCATCGGCAGGCGAACTCTCAACTACTGCACCACCAGGGAAGCCCCTATCTTCAGTTTACTCTTATTCTTTATGTGTAGACCTCTCCTCATCTTCAAATTCTACCTTCCTCCTAGAATTCTGTCCTCATGTTGGCCCTGGCTGAATAGGTTGTCCATTGCAAGGCTATTCCTATGCCTTCTAACCTGGGCCCCAGAAATTCTCCTCTTAATTCTGCTTCCCTTCAGTGCTATTCAGACCGAATTAGTCCTGGTTACAGAACACGAATTCCAGTGCCTTAGACACAGTAGGCACACTTAGGTATAGGTGGAAAGGACTTGGAACATATTACTATCTCATAAGGAAATTATAAAAACAAATATGAGCTGTTTTGATTATGGCTTATTATAATGTTACTCTTTCTTTTTGTCTCACTGTCTAACACTACTTATCAATAAGGCACCTTTTTAGCAATGATGGCCCACTCAGACAGTATTTCTCACCAGGATTATATCAGAAATCCAACGTAAGTATGAAGTTTGAAAACATTTTTCCCCCAACTGGACATTTCTCCAAGGAGAAAGGCTATCCCCACCTGTTTAGACTCACTGGTTCCCCCACTCCTGGTATCACCATTACATTTTGGCAAAGGTATTTAATTCCTTCATCCACAGATGACTTCAGGCAATATGGTAAGCTTATTGCAGCATATAAGGGTGGAGTAGAAATATTTCTTCAAAAATGAGTTTTCTACAGACATAACACTTTCATTCCAGCACTTTCAGATTTATGACAACAGAACCACTCAATCAGGTCTAATCTGTGGGCGGTTGTTTTAAATGATATGGAAATTTGCACAGATTAAAAAAGACCACTAGAACGAGAGAACACAAAAATAAAGAGAAAGAGGAGAAAAAGAAATTAACCTTTACTGAGCACTTACTGTATATCAGGCAGTTTACATACATTTATTCTCACAAAATCCTAGAGGTCATTATTAGTACCCTTATTCTGTAGGTAAAAGAATTGAGCTTAAGGAGGTTAAATATTTCCTCTCAAGCTCATTAAACAATACAGTTATGTGTATACTTTACACTTTAACAAACTTGGTAAATTTAGGTGTACTATATGTACCTTATAAGTGATGATGGCCAAATGTGGAACCCAAGTCCCTTGTCCTTCCACCACAGCCTCCTAAATATATAAATGGTGCTATGTGTGCTATTAGAAAATAAGAACAAAAATTATGTGCGACTCTTGCAACCCTGCATACCAGGCCAGGGTATACTATACCATTTTATTAAAAAGTATATTTGTTCTTCAATATATAATCGATTAAGATGATGGGGTGAAAGATAAAGATACTCAAATATTATATATTGAGATCTAATCAGATTCCAGTGGATAGCACACACCTGAATGGAAAGTGAATGGAACCTGGAAAAATAGAGTATCTAAAACTTAAACATATTTTTAGATTGTAAAAGACTATATATGAACTAGCTACATGAATTTCTAGTCCAACATCTGAAGTGTCTAATGCAACAACCCTTATTTTCTATAACAGGGATCTGAGGACCTAACAACTAAACTGACTTGCCTTAATATACAATTGTTATCTGACACACACAAGTATTTTTTCAAAGCAGACTTCCCTGGGATGTCAATGCCCTTCAATAACTGTGGGACCACCCCTGCAAGCACTCATTATGAAGATTAACTATTTGTTTTAACACTGATGGATCTGGCACCGTACCAGGCATAAAGAATATGTGCTCAGGGCTGAAGAGACACACTATCTAAATTAGAAAGACAAATAGATGTTTTAAGAGCTCAAAGGGTGATTAGAACCTTGAAGTGTAAGTTATCATATTCACATTTATTAAAAAAATGTTATTCTCCCCTTTTCATTGCCTTTACAGCCCATAAATACCACTGAGACGGGAAGGATGACAATAAGAACATTTGTGAAACTGCATGCAATTGCTTGAGAATATTATTCATTTTAGTGAGTTTATTGCTGGACAGCTGTTTACAAATTTAGGAGCAGATTGGCCCATGGATGAATGAATTTTGGTTGAAGAAAGAGGAACATGAGGGGCCTTTGAGGCCTTTGCTGGTAATATTCATACTAACCAATGTTCCATAGTTTCCCATAGGGAGCAGTTGGATTTTTCCACACCAGTTGATTAGTGGTAAATATTGTCTGAATTATCCTGACAATGTATAGGATATAAAACATATCTTTAGGGACACTGAAAGCCCAGGAGTCCATATGGAGCCAGGAAAAAGAATTTTTTCAGACTTTGGTGTTGAAACGCAGTATGGTTTTAAAATCCTGCAGGCTGTTGTCTACTTGTCATCAACCAGGTTATATTCATCCGGACCATGTCAATGCCAAAAAAGGTCCCAGAAGAAACATTTTCTTAAAAATTTGTTAAAAGTATAGACTTGTAATCATATCTGATTTCAAATCCTAGCTCTTCTTCTTACATATATATAGGACTTGGACAAGTTACTTAAACTTGATGAGACTCAATGTCTTATTATGGGAAATAAGAACGTGAAAACCAGTATCTTATAGAGTTATTTTTAAGCTAAAATAAGTTTACTTTTGTAAAAAAAAAGCTAGCATAATGTTTGGCACAGTGTATATGCTCAATGAATAGTAGATACCGTTATTATTATTATTACCATTAAGGTTCTCACTTATGTACCTTCACCAGTTTAGGAGTGCTCTCCATACACAGAGTTAAAATCGGTGGTTCTTCACAATGTACCATAAACAAAAGAGTGTTTGCGTTGAAATCAGAAAGACTTAAACTTGAACAATATTTTAATTTTTCAAGAGGTTTAAATTCACCGAGACTCAGTTTTCTCACAAGGAAAAGGGGGATAATAAAGCATAACTCAGGGGGCAGTAGTGAAAAATCACTTAAGATATTATATGTGAGCAGAAAGCCTGGAACATCACAGGTATTCAAAAAATGTTACCTCACATATACATAACTGTATCTTAACAGATGACATTTTTAATTTTAACATCTTTATTGGAGTATAATTGCTTTACAATGTTGTGTGAGTTTCTGCTGTATAACAAAGTAAATCAGCTCTACATATACATACATCGCCATATCCCCTCCCTCTTGAGCCTCCCTCCCACCCTCCCTGTCCCACCCCTCTAGGTAGTCACAAAGCACTGAGCTGATCTCCCTGTGCTATGCAGCTGCTTCCCACTAGCTATCTATTTTACATTTGGTAGTGTATATGTGTCAATGCTACTCTCTCACTTTGTCACAGCTTACCCTTCCCCCTCCCCATATCCTCAAGTCCATTCTCTAGTAGGTCTGTGTCTTTATTCCTGTCTTACCCCTAGGTTCTTCATGACATTTTTTTCCTTAGATTCCATATATATGTGTTAGCATACGGTATTTGTCTTTCTCTTTCTGACTTACTTCACTCTGTATGACAGACTCTAGGTCCATCCACCTCACTACAAATAACTCAATTTCGTTTCTTTTTATGGCTGAGTAATATACCATTGTATATATATCTTTATCCACTCATCTGTTGATGGACACTTAGGTTGCTTCCATGTCCTGGCTATTGTAAATAGTGCTGCAGTGAACACTGTGATACACGTCTCTTTTTGAATTATGGTTTTAGATGACATTTTATTATAATTGATTGCTTGTCTATTTCATCCATGCCACTGTACATACTTGAAAGCAATCAACTGTTTTATCATCTTCATAATCCCAGTGCTTGAGGACTATTTTGCTGAGCAAATGAATGCATGAATAATTTATATTTTATTTACTCCTCAAAAATGACCACTAAGAAAAGCTTTCAGAATTATAATTAAAATTGACAGGCTATAGGATGTTTGCATGCAAGTTCTTAAAAAGACAACTGTTACTTACATGCAACATACAATAATTTTTTTCAGTGAAAGACAGTGAGTAGAAACAAATGAATACACATAGATTTTTGATTAGTCATTAGTTCATCCAATCATTAATTCAAAAATGCCACATGTGAGACACTGTGTAAGACTTCAGAGATATGATAGTACAGAGGTGTGACAGTAACTGCACTACCCTCATGGAGTTACAGCACAGTGGAGCAGACAGATACTAGTCAAAACAAAGGCCAGTCAACTTGGCTGGGTCATGGGGTGCCCACATATTGAGCTACACGTTATTTCTGGGTGTGTCTGTGAGAGCGTTTCTGGATGAGATCAGCATTTGAATCAGTAGACTGAGTAAAGCAGATGACCCTCTGCAGTGTGGGTGGGTATCATCCAATCCACTGAAGGCCTAGTAGAATGAAAAAACAGAAGAGGGAGAATGTTCTATGTCTGACTGTTGAGCTGGAACATCAGTCTTCTCCTACCCTCAGGCTGGGAATTACGTTATCATCTCCCCTGGTTCTCAAGCCTTCCAACTCTGACTCATATACTGAATTACACCACTGGTGTTCCTGGTCTTCAGTTTGCAGGTGGCAGATCATGAGACTTAGTTTCTATAATCACACGCTGCCAATTTCTTATAATAAACTCTCTCTCTCTCTCTCCCCCTCTCTCCCTCTCTCTCTCCCCCTCTCTCTCTCTCTCTCTCTCTCTCTCTATATATATATATATATATATATATATAAAGAGGGGGAGAGAGAGAGAGGGAGGGAGAGATCCTATTGGTTGTTTCTCCGGAGCACACTGACTGATAAAATCCCATTCAAAAGGGTCACCTGTCAGGATGGTGGGGGCAGGGGGGGAGTTGAGAGGAGTCAAGTAATTATATGGAAAGAAAATTGCATTAGTTGAGGTACATAACTTACAAGCTTTTTCATCAACAGTTATTCCTCCTTTCCCGGACACAGTGTTATTTTGCAATATTTGTTCCTTAGAGGAGAGGGCTAATTAACGAGACAAAATGCATATTAAAGAGAGTAGAGCTCCTAGTAAAGTTGAAGTACAGTAACAATAGAAGTAGCTGGAGAAAACCTGAAAACTGGGTCACAGAGGAAAATGATTCATTAGTGATTTGATGGTGGACAGTGCAGGATGAAAACAAAGTCCAAAGTTGAAAAGAGGGAATATGTAGTTGAGATGAGTTGAGGAGGTCAATTCTAAATGGATGTTTTATAGATAAAGAAAATTATCCCAACTGTCCAAACTTTTTCTCTAGATAAAGAAATTATACCAACTGTCCAAACTTTTTCTCAAGAAAAGATGAAGAGTTGATTATTGATACTCACTGAAAATATTCTAAGTCCCATTAGCCTGAAAGATGATTTTTTAAAACTTGCCTTTTAAAATTTAATTTACAACTTGCAAATTACATTCTCATATATTATCTAATCCACTCTTAAAATAAACATGGAGTGACCAGAAAGAGCCTCTTGGAGAAACCCAAGGGAAATCCTCACTTGCCGAGGATAAAAGCAAGCATCTGGGAATGTGGGTAGGAAGAATTCATCTCCAAAGGGAGGGGCCAAATGGAGTTTCTCTGCATGGTTCTCTCCACTGATGGCCTTGTAGTTCCCACATGAAGAATATTTTTGAGGAGGCTGAATTCTGTACTTGATAACTGTCCTAATTATAAGAATACTCTAAGATCCCAGCCCTCTTCTGGCACAAGAAATAGCCCTCTGATAGCAGTATCACTAGGCATCATGATTTCCAGGTGGTCTATATCCTGTCTATAGTAGCTCCTTTCAGTTCAGCTCAGTTCACTGAAAATCTTGGGTGATTTCTCAAGAGATGGTATAAAAAGTGTTAGTTTCTTATACCAATTTACTCTTTGATTAGCTCTCCCACAGGTGAAGAAATGAGAAGCTACTAAAGACATATATAAACCTGACAACTAGCCTACTTAGACAGAATTTTGGACAGCAATCTGCTTTACTTCTAATACTGCGATAGCCGTGCCTTATATTTAAGAACTCTACACTGTTTCCACCATATGTCCAGCCTATCAGAGTGTTCAATTACAACTTCCTTTATCAAAGAACCTAATTGCATCTATTTAACTTCACATACTGTATTTCTGCACTGTATCTTTAGGATATGAGTATCACTTTCTTCCCTCCATTTTTCAGGTGGGTTGTGGCCTTGAGATGTCTATATTCTAAATTCTGTCCTCTTCCATTCCCCCCGAATACAAGCACTCCCTCCTATTCACAATCTGTTCTCACAGTCTTAGCCATCAGTCGTAACTCCTCCTTCCCTGGATCTATTCTATCCTTAGAAGCTTTCCCTTTAATCACTTTCCCTCATTTT
Source organism: Globicephala melas (assembly GCF_963455315.2). Classification (NCBI taxonomy): domain Eukaryota; kingdom Metazoa; phylum Chordata; class Mammalia; order Artiodactyla; family Delphinidae; genus Globicephala; species Globicephala melas. The sequence continues at coordinate 15,556,138 of NC_083334.1, read as the reverse complement.
CTGTGTACTTGCGTAGCCCTACAGAGTCCTCAAACTTCTACGCTGCACCTTTTTTTTTTCTACCTAGGAAGAAATTTGAAAACAGAGAGTTACATGTGATTAATCACATGCAAATTCATGTGATTTTTCTTTTTTCCCCCAAAGCATTCCTTCATGGAACAAACAGATTTTTTAAATTTAAGACATGGTAGCACCTTAAGGGTCACTGTTTGATTACTTTAAAAAAAAAATGCACTGACTGATCACAGATTATGCTCAATATAGTAATATGAGGCAAAGAGATTAAAATGAACAGGAAATAATAATTACATACAAGGTACCTACCATATGGGGTGCAGATAAGAAAATATAACAATAGATATAAACAGAATAGGATAAACCTCAGGAGTGGTCTAAAAGGGGTCTGTGGGATATTAAGAAGACATATTCAATAAAGTGAATCAAAATGTTCTTCAGAAAGAGGATGTATTGGAGATTGATGAAATAAATAGTAAAGAAGAGAGAAGGGGAGAAAGAGAGAGAGAGAGAGAGACTGAGAAAGGTTGGGGAAGGCATTCCAGGGAGAAAGTAAGAGCAATGACAACAAATCAGGAATATATAGGGATATTGGGGGACAACAAATAACCAATTCTGAGTAAATATTAAAATAAAATAACAGCAAACAGCAAGAATGGTCATTGGAGCTATGTTATGGAGAGTCAAGTGTGCATGGGCAAGGACTTCATAAAATTGATAGGCAGTGATAGCCAATGAAGGTGTTAGAACAGAAGAGTGGCATGATCAAAATTTATCAATCAGCCTCTTAAAATGAATACCGATATGAAAAAAGATTCATTATAGTACAAAAAGTTTTAACAATGTTCCATTAGAACAGATTCATTATTGTACTTGTTAGAAAATATAATATTACATTTGACCAAATATCTTGCTTAGCAGGATATGCATATCACCAACTTATAATGATTATAATATAGAAATATTCATTTAACATAGCAAACTCGTGGAATACAATGTGACTTTTTTATGATTCGGAAAGAATTTCAGAAACTTGTGGCATTTCTGAGTCACTATTATGAATAGTAGTTGTTTATAAGTTTATCGGGACTGTTTCATAAAGTAGTTTAAATAAATGTCGACAGGAATTTTTTTATTTAATAGATATTAGCCATAACTGCAGCTGGACCAAAGTTATAAATAAAATTTAGTCATGCAGACATAAAATTTTAATTTTTTCATAACTGAACTCAATTTACTCTGGTTCCACATAATTTAGCTTCTGCTAATGTTGAAAAGACCTGAATCTTGCTACTTCAAGGTAATTCAGTCATTTCTGCTTTAAAATTTAGACTCTTAGGTAAATATTTAAACAAATTTAAGATTTCAGTCTCTCACAATTAAAAATTTAAGTTTGTATCTGGATTGTTTCCCACTCTTAAAGACACTCCCCTCCTCCTCCTTCTTAGAATTCATCCAAGGGCAAAAGGATTGTAAGAAGACAGGCATACTGGGGAAGGGGATTCTGGCCTCAGTACCTGTTGACCCCCTGAGATGTCTAAACTCACTTGGTTGGAGGTTTCCTCCTTTAACACATCCACTAAATCCACCCAAAGTTCCCTCTCCCAACCCAGGAAAACCTATTATTTTCTTTGTTCTGTCATGGAAATCTGTCCTTATATCATAACCTGTACCCTTCCATAGTCTCTGACATATAACAAGAAACTGATATTTTTAGACTTCCTGAATATGGCTCTTGTTTAAAGGGAAATTTGGGATTTAGAAAACTCCATTTTCTCTTGCAACTAAAAGTCTTCAAGACTATTATTTCTTCTCTGTTCCTTTTCAAAGTTTATTTTGAAAGTCAAAGCTGGGCAATGATGTATGTGTTCTTATTGAATTTTCTTTTCTTCCAAGGAAAGAATATACAGAAAACTACTGACACGGTGTGACTAATGGGCTTAAGGATAGAGGAAAAGGTACAGAAAATAACGTAGTTTACTAGCAAACTATTATCATAACCACATATTGGTATCATGACCCATATATGGATGGATTAGTCTGCTCAGGTTGCCATAACAAAATACCACAGACTGAGTGGCTTAAACAACAAAAAATTGTTTTCTTATAATTCTTAAAGTTAGAAGTCCAAGATCAAGATATCATCAGTGTTAGTTCTGGTAGGGCCTTTCTTTCTGGCTCATAGCAGGGGTCTTTCTCGCCATGTCCTCACATGGCCTGTCCTCTGTGCACACACAGAGAAACAGAGAGAGCCCTCTGGGGTCTCTTCCTCACCTTTATGAACTCATTTAACCTTAATTACTTCCTTAGAGGTTTTATCTTCAAGTACAATCATATTGGGGGTTAGAGCTTCAATATATGAATTTTGGGAGGGACACAATTCGGTCTATACAATGGGTCATGACTTACTTAAATTTACTGTCCAAAATCATTTGTGAGGAATTAATCATATTTCTTTAAGGAGGAAGCATTCTGACTCATTGCAGTGATTTAAGGACAGCTGGAGGCATCTCTAGCATGCTCTTAAAGATGTCTTGGCAGGTTCATCCCCTGCCAGTTGTTAAGGAAAGGAGTAGGGAGAGATTAAAGAAGAAGAAATAGGGCAGCTCATCTTCTCTGTGTCCTAGTCCAAATGGAGAGAAGAGAAGATACTTCTGAATGAATGGATAGCAATGTAACACAGTAATAGTTTTAAAGCTAGAGTTTAGGCTAAGCTCTTTTAATAACCAAAAGGCTCAAAACAGAATGACTTTTAAAAAATGAAGTTTATTTCTTTCTCCCAAAAGTGTCTAGTCCAGAATCTGATAAGCTAGAGCCCATGGGCCAAACCTGGCCCACTGCCTGTTTTTGTATGATCTGCAAGCTAAAATGATTTTTATATTTTTAAAATATTGGAAAAAATCAAAAGAATACTGGTACTTTGTGATACCTGAAAATTATATGAACTTCAGATGTCAGTGTTCACAAATAAAGTTTTATTGGAACACAGCCATGTTCCTGCATTTATGTATGTCTATGGAAGTGCTGAGTAGTTGTAACAGAGACTGAATGACCCATGAAGCCTGAAATATCTACTCTCTGACCCTTAACAGGAAAAGTCTACTGACTTTTGGTCTAATGAGTTCAGGATGATAGAGCAGCTCTACCTGTGAAGTCATCCAGGGACTCTAGCTGCCAGGGGCAGCATCGCCAACTTAAACAAGCTTAAACTAAGCTTGCTGGCCATCAGGGTTGCCAGCTGGCAGGAAGAGTGGACATGGCACAGTTACTTATATTTATTCATTGAGTGAACCTTGCTGCAAGGGACAGAGACGAATGTGGTCTCTAGTTGGGAGGCCATGTGCCCAATTTAAACTCTATTTCTGATAGAAGAAAATCGTGAAACTGTAGCTCTTTATATTGACCTTCTAGTGCATCCTTATTCTCAATTCTGACCTTGAACTTCTGTCTCCATACTTTTGAATTTTTATTCTCACAAAACATGGGATGAAAAGAGACATGTAATTTAAAATACAAAAATGTGTTTTGTTTTCAAATATTATTGCATCTTTCTTTAAAACACTCTTGTGAGGCAAACTGAGACCAATGTACCTTATAATCTGCATTCAGAAGCTGAAGAGACTAGTTCTTAAAATGACATTTTCTTAGTTTTGATACTATTTATTGATATGCCAAGGTTTTTCATCAGTCCAGAACTTTCCTCCCTCCCTCAATTGCTTCCATGCAACTCTTCAATATGTGTTCACTCTATAGAAAGACACACAAAGATTATTAAAGCAAAACTATTTTAATGAGTTTCTGCCTCCATAGAATATTAGGATAAGAACTGGGTTCACTGTCTTTATTCCACCTCCAGGGCTGCTTTAGGTTACACTGGACTGGAAATATTAATAATCTTATTTTTTCTTGATAAATCTCATTAGTTATGCACTACTCAAACACCTGTTTAAGTTTGGCTTAATAAAGACACTAAATGGAATAGTACATCAGAGAGTCGCATTCCCTTGCTGCTGATCTATACAAGACCAAAATAACTGAGAACACATTTACCATTAAAATAAACCCTATAGCTATAATCAAGGTTAAATTGTTATTAACTTATATTTTATATTATCTAGATTTTCCCAGAAAAAGATTAGCCGTATTCCTGTAGGGGCAGAAAACTTTTCCCTTTTTCCCTTCCACATTCTTTGACTAACCCAATAATTTACATAATACAGATTAACAGGAGAAAAATTTAATTTCATATGTCTAGGAGCCCCATATAAAATATGAGACTCAAAGGAGTGACCAAAGCAGGCAGCTTTTGTGCCTTTTAGACAAGGAAACAATAAATTTGTGAAGAACTGACAAGACAACTAGATAGTAAACTAGTGAAGAAATAACATGGTTTGTGTATACAGCCTTCTTGGCACTAAACTCCCTGACTCTAGTGGTAAGGATCTCTACTCTCCTGGTACAGGGAAACTATCTTCCACATGGGATATTTATTTTTAGCTTTGATGGGGACAAAGGAAGGTCAGAGTGACTTTCTTGCACCAGCTATTTCTTAAATAATTTTAACTCAAAATAACCAATATACCAAAGACATATTTGGGGTGGCATATTCTGTTTTACTTTATTCCTCTACGTAAGCATTGGCTTTAGCTACTTGGTGACTCTTGTTTCTGTCTTCCTGTATAAGAGTTTGGGATTCAGACCTTTCAATGTAGAAAGGTAAGTATTCACATCAATTGTTCGCAGCAACTGAGGAATTATATTCAGTTCCCCCCTTGATCCATAAATATGCTTCTCTGTGATTAAGATTATCTGAAACAACAGAACTTGGAAAATAGAGATAGAACAACAGAACTGTTAAGTGTTAATGCAGGAAGGTGTTTTAGACAGTATCTAATCTGGGGTTGACCAAGTGCAGCCTGAAGGTAAAACTGAGCCTTGTCCATTTGTTTGCAGATGATTGGCTGCTTTTGCACTGTAAAGACTGAGCCGAGTAGCGGCAACAAAAACAAAGCTTGTATGGTGCGCAGAGCTGAAAATATTTACTCCCTGAATCTTTGCATAAAATGTTTGCTAACCACTGATTTAATCCAACTCCTCTCATTTTGTACGTGTAGATACTGAGTTCAGGAGAGGTTAAGAGGGTAAAGCAAGAAATAGATCCCACGTCTCTTATCTCATAGGTTAGAGCCTCAAAAATAAAAGATTAAAGTGAAACCTCTTTTTCCTATTAATTCAGTAGCAGTCTAAGCTCTTGTCTGCTCAGACCAATTATTCGCTGCCCCTGAAAACGTGTCATGCATTTTTATGATTACACCACTGCTCGTGCTCTTCCAACTGTCTGGAACGTCATTTCTTCCTGCCTTGTTTGTCTGGAAAACTCCTGCTTATTCTGTAAAGCCCAATTTGATGTCATATCATCTCAGAAGCTTTCCTTGATCTCCTTAAGCAGAAATAATGGCTCTCTCTATACATTCTTATAACAATTTATGTGTGTCTTTTTTAAAAATATATGTCAAACTGACACACTCAAAGAGTGAGTAATGCCACTGAGTTCATACATCCTTGAATGGTTAAAATAATAAGTTTTATGTTATATATATGTTACCACTATCTAAAAAGGAATAAAGAGGGCTTCCCTGGTGGCACAGTGGTTGAGAGTCCGCCTGCCGATGCAGGGGACACGGGTTCGTGCCCCGGTCCGGGAAGATCCCACATGCCGCAGAGCGGCTGGGCCCATAAGCCATGGCCGCTGAGCCTGTGCGTCTGGGGCCTGTGCTCTGCAGCAGGAGAGGCCACAACAGTGAGAGGCCCGCCTACCGCAAAAAAAAAGGAATAAAGAAAAAACAGAAGAAAGAGTGAGCCTTTTTCGTATACCATTCTGGGATTCTGGTATGCACACTGCGGAACCAGTTTTAAGAGCAAACGTCTTAAAGTGTCTGCCCTGTCCTGGAATTTTTCTGTAACTACGTTAATGCTGAATATGTTCTTTCTAATGAACTTTTCTAATGTTTTCTAAAGTTCTTTTCATATATATGTGCTGAAGAGAAAGAGAGATTATGTAAATTATTGTTTTGGCATTAACCACCATTCATTCCTTAGCTATATAAAGTATCTATTTGTGAGAGTTCACTCTAAATCTTCACTTTCCACCGTCATTCTAGTCTCTGTTATCACTGATCTTTATTTGCATCCTGTGCTAGATGGATCCCCACTCTAAAGCGTATCTGTTGAGGTAGGAAGCACTCGCTTCTTAGCTGGAGGGCTCATAGGGCAATCACAGACTCCTCTCTGTCTGCAGTTGGAAATTCAGATCTGGGCAAAAGAAATGATTGTTTTAATTATAAGATAAACAGCCCTGACTATTTCTGTCTTCACTGGTAACTGCACAAGTTTTAACAAGCGTATAAGTATAATTCTTCTGCATTTCTGTAAATGCCACTTGCTGACCTAAATGGAATATTTGTTTGCCTATACTAAACATCATATAAAAAATTTATCACTGACTGAGAAGCCTGAACTCTGTTATTTCCTACGTTTTCTTTCAGTATTCTCTCCTGGCAGCATTAATGGGAGAAAAAGAAAAAGAAAGCAAATAGAAAGTACCTCTATGAGGATTCCCTGAGTAACTGTTTCAAACCTGCCTTCAGGGGATATTTATATAGACATGATGATAGTTGTCTCTTTAAGAATCTGTGTCCTCCTTCTGCTTTAAGATATATGTCATCAGCTGAGACTCAGACTTATTTACCTTTAAACTCTCACACTTAGCGTGGGACCAGACACATAATAGACAAACATTGACAATTTAATTGTATCATATATGGGAAAAAAGAGGACCACTGAGCGCGGCTTAAGAAGTGGTCACACCTAAGAAGTTGGTGAATTCAAATGCACTTGTAGCTTGAATCCCGAGCATCTAACCAACTGGACAACTTGCCAAATTGTGAGTTTAGGGAACATAAACAAAAAAACACATCGATAATTCAAAAGATGAACTGAAACAGACTAACAAACTTGTGAAATATTCAATGTCACTAGTGATCAAGGAAATGCAAATGAAATATTACTTTTAATGTGAATACATCCCCAGGCTAAGGCAATACAGACATTTTAATGTATATCTATTTATCATAGGTTGGCTAAGCTTTTAAAAAAGCAATTTGACTAAATCTATCAAAAAATCTAACAAAAAAAATATTGAGAGGCTTTCTTTGGATTCTTTGAATATTGTGTTTTTCTTCTCTGTTTTTTTTTACATTTGCTCTAATTATCTCCTATAACATCTATAATGGGAAAATATAATTTTAAAATTATCAAATTCTTACCCAAATTAATTACTATAGTGTCTTTAAATGATTCATGAAGTTAAATATTTAGCTGTTTAATATTTCACTCAAGATTAATTATTCTAATATCTGAGAGAAAGCTAAAACATTCTTGTAATTGTTTCTGTAGTTTGCCAAGTTTGCCGTTCAAATTATGTTTGCTATTTTTGCCATGTACCAATTATGCCAACTTGGAAATGTTACATACATAGAGAGCCTTTCTGAGCCTCAGTTTTCCCATTTGTAAAATGGTAGAAATAATAACAGTGACTTCACAGGGATTTTATGAGTTATTTCAGAAGATAACAAAGATAATACTGAGATTAAAAATGTTAGTTATTTTCTTCCTGCAAGTATATCTCTCCAGCATCTGATAGCACAAACAACCATCATATTCTGCACTTCAGCTGCCTACCATAGCCTTTTCGTTTAAATTGGAAAAAACACCAACAGCACTGCATGGGGCAGTAAATTGCATGTGCTTGAAACTGAGGTAATGAACATCAGTAACAATAAGAAAAGTTTTTTATCTAGTCTTATGGAAATCATATGCTCTTGTGATAAGGCTTTAAGTATCCTTTGGAATGAGATACACCATTTCTAATAGGATTCAAATACTATTAAATGTGTTAGACTGTTCAGAGAATAATGGTACAAGTACATTTTGGGAAAAAGATGAGTCTTGTCAATATGCTAATTTCACAGGCATATTTCTACTTGACAACTGTGGGTACTATTTTAATTAGAGTCATATTTACACTCTAATATAAGAATTACTACTAAAAGCAGTCTTAATTTCCATCAAGAATAATTTATTGTATTCTTTTCTCTTTATTCTTGAATCCACACCCATTGCAAATTATCTTGTCTCTTTTAATTAGTAGCCTAAAGCAGTCTTCTTGTTTTCTACTCTTCTCTGCTATTTACGTCAATTATCTTTTGTTTCTTTTTCAATTTTCCCTTCATTTAAATCTTGTTGTGATAGAACTTTAAACTAAAATAATAATAAAAGAATTTTGCTGGCATTTAAATAAAAATATATTCAGTATTATTTCTACTTATTTCCAAATAGTTGGAAAGGTATATACCTTAGTGGGACACAATGGGAAAGATAGGGAATAAAAAAAACCTTAAATCATCACTGTGTTCTAATTGGAAATGTTTATTTTATCTAACCTCATGGGCCTTTAGGATAATTAAAAAAATAGTCTAAATTGTTTTGTGTTTTGCCATCTTCCTAGTGTAATTCCAATTCAGGCCAGTTATGTTATAGATGTGAAGTTACCCTTTGTGAAAAAAAGAATCCCTCTCTTAAAACCATTAGAGTACCATCATAATAATATATATGCAACCCACATATTCAGCTTGGCATCTACAAATCTGAGTTTCTATTGTAAATTAATGGTTACATGTACAATTAAATGTCGTCTGTGTACATTTTTACTTTTCTTTTTGATTTTTTCTGTAAACAAAATATTTAATTTAATCTGTTGTTTCTGATATTGTTAACTACTTTAATAACTTGAAGCAACATTTAATGACTTAAAATATATAATGCATGTCTTAGAAATAACTTCCACATATACTGGGTCAATTTCCAGTGAAAAACTCTAGTAACATAATTAGGTACAAGGATTAATTATATGTCAAATATGTCAATTTTGCTGAAACCTCAATTTGAATGTATTACTTTGGAGGAAAATTTAGCTGACGTTTTAAGAAAGATGGACATTTTGCAGTGCTGTTAAACGAACTAAATCTGTAAGATAGAAATATTAAATGTCTCCTTATAATGGAAATTTGTAAATTTAACAGTATTCCCTAGTATAACACATTTCATTCAATCACCTAACAGCAGTTGGTTGCATTGGAGTTTTGCTGCTGCTTTATTTCTAACTAAGTTGACTGAAATACCTTCTTGTATTTGTTAACGTAAGTGTTTGTGTAGCACATAATATTTTATGGTACCCAGTCTCTCTTCCAACATTTAGATAATTTTCTCTAATTTAACTGCCTTTGATAGAATGCAGAAGCGCTCAGAAATGTAGGTGAACTGTGAGCAAAATATACATTTTCACTACACACAGAAAATCGGTGTCACATTTGTTTCACTGACAGTTAAATGTCTTCAGTTGAGGCTGGTATTGGTCTTCATCAATGTATGATTGTACATCTTCCTTTCTTATACATATTTCTCTCCCAGGTATCCTTGGCTTCTCAGAGATCCTTTAAAACACTGTGGTTTTTAGCTGTTTGGGATGTCAGAGACGCCTTTGAAAATCTAATGAAAGTGATATAATTTCTACCCAGAAAAAGAAAAGTTCCCTTCCTCCCAGCCCCCACTCCCGCCCACATACACACAGGCCATTTTGCATGCCTATTTAGTAGGTTCACAAAATCTCTTGAAGCTCACTGATGAACTCCCCAAGCAGAAGTACTCAACAAAATTTCGAAAGAACTTTTCAAAATCTCTTTCTTAAATACCTTTCAGTGACTTTGATTTTTCAAACCTGGGCTTTGGTTACCTGTCTCTGCTCTTAAACCTTCAAAAGCCCCTGCTATTGGCCGGGATACCTCTGGCTACCTTGCTGTGTCCTTCCATCCGCTGGTGATGTCCCTCTGTCCCTCCTGCTCTTCAGCTCTCAACTGGCTTCTAAACTAGCTTTCCTAAACACTCTTCCTGAAAGTCCTGACCCTGGATTCCCGTTTACCTCTGAAGCTTCTCTGTAACGAGCTTGTTCCTGCTTTCTAGGAACCACTGATTCTAGAATTCTTGATGAATTCTAATCAATGCCTCAACATGATAACATTTTCTTACAAACCAATATATGCAGAGGTCTCCGTTATACAAATATCTTAACTGAAAGGAGAGACAGAGCTAAGTAATTTTTTAGGAAGTATACTCATTTGTGTGGTTAAAATACAATTGAGTTAGCAATGCATGCAAATAGAAATTAGACAGCAATTCACAATAGAAATCTACATATAATCCCCAAATAAGTTGAGACAATTATTCCCCTACCTCCATATTTCCTTTTAGCGAATGCCATACAATAAATGAGACTGCTTTGTGTGTCATTTGCTTCTATTTTTCCCAATCCGATCATTTGACATACTTTCCCGACTAAATGTACAAAAAGTAGCATCAAAGTAAATAGGAGGAAGAATGTTAAAAAGCTGTGATCACCTGTAATGAGAAAATATTTTCTAAAGCAGAGTTCGGAATGGAGAATTGAGTGCAGTTAAAAGCTCAATTACATGAAATACTTTAGTTATGCTTTTATATCTTCTTTTTTGAACAGTCTTTTAACTATGTGTTAGCCAGAGACCCCCGCTCTGTTTTATTTATAATTTTATTATATTTTTATATTATTATTTTATATTATACTTAATTTTATTATATAAATTTATTATTAAAAGATATCTCCCATAGTCCTTATTGCTAACGTGCTTTCTAGGAAGTGAAGAACACACTAAATCTAAAACAGTCAATGACTAACTATGCCTTAGGTCATAGTTTGGCCATCAGAAATCAACATGTCAGGTGGCAAATATGACCCCCATCAAATACCTCAATGGAGGGACTTCACTGGTGGTCCAGTGGGTAAGACTCGGAGCTCCCAATGCAGGGGGGCCTAGGTTTGATCCCTGGTTGGGGAACTAGATCACACATGCATGCCACAACTAAGAGTCCACATGCCACAACTAAAGATCCCACAAACCGCAACTAAGACCCAGCACAGCCAAAATAAATAAATAGAAATAAAATAAAAATAAAATTCTAAAATGTCTCAATGGAATTTGTAAATAGTTTCTGTTCGTTAATAAGTCCCCGGTTAGAATTTATTATGACATCATTTTTCCTCTTTTGCATAAATCAAATAAGAGCCCCAATTTTATAATTTCTGATTAATTAGAAATTATTAAACAGAGAAATGGTTATATTCAACTGACTGCAAAAGAAACAGTAAAATGTGTAGGCTTTAAACATTTTAGACAAAGTAACTTTTTGCTCAATTACATAGCTTATTAAGGAAGGAATTCATATGTGACATTTGAAGGTACATGAGATGTTTCTTTTTTGAAATAAAACCTTTTTAGTCAGAATTGGGTCACCATCAGCACTTAAGATAAACAACTTTTACAAAGGCCTAAAGAAGAGCAGAGTTTCCAGTTGCAAAGCTTGGGAGCTGGAGTGTGTGTGTGTGTGTGTGTCTGTGTGTGTATCTGTGTGTGTGTGTGTCTGTGTGTGTGTCTGTGTGTGTCTGTGTCTGTATGTCTGTGTGTGTGTGTGAGAGAGAGTGAGTGAGGTGGTGACTGGGGGCCAAAGGGGCTGCCTTGCTCCTTAGGGTGGGTATCAAGTCACCAAATAGCCAACACTGTTAGTAATGATAAAGATAGAAAACGGCAGCAGGTTAATGATATTTTCAGCCAGAACCAAGTTAGAAAGCAGAGAAACTCTAATCAGAAAACAGAAAAAAATTCAAAAGGTACTGAAGAGTTTATGATAACTGAGAGGAAAGTACTAAATGAATTCCAAGGAAAATCAGGAGCTTAAGCATCTAGGAGCACAAGGGAGGGAGAAGATGTAACAGCAGAAACCTAGCTATTCAGAATCTGGAGAAATGTGAAAAACAAGATGGTGAAATGGGAACTCAGAATCATAACAGACACCAACCACAGCAGTTTTGGCAGGCAAAAAAAAAAAAAGTCAAACCTGACTGAAGCAGAATACTAAGAGATGTATTTCAACTACAAATAAAGAAGTCAAGGGTTGGGAAATATCAATAGAAGCTGAAAGTCTGGAAGCTAGATGATAAATTTCTATTAAAATCACAAGTGAAGTTGATAAATTAAGTGTCAGTAATCTGGGAGTCTCCAATCTACAGTTTTCAAATATCAAGGGCTGTCGATTCTATTTACTATTTACTTTCGTCTTCCTCCTATTGCTTCTCCAAATGTTCACTACAGAGGGGTATTGTAAAATGCAGACAGGTACATCCAGAGCCTGCTGCTAACCAGAATGCATTGCCTTTGTGTGAATCTTTAAAGGGCACTTTTCTCAAGACAGTTTACTTCCATCTGTCAAAACACTGTCATAAGACACTTATTTTGTAAGAACATTTTATCACTGTCTACCACAAAATCACCAAAATAAATAAATATATACATACAGGCTGTCTACAGGGTGACTAGCACTAACTTAAATGTGGTTCTCTTCTAGCATAGGAAATATAGTCAATAATATTGTAACAACTTTGTATGGTGGCAGTTGGTAACTAGACATCATGGTGATGATTTAGAAATGTGTATAGATATCAAACCACTATGATGTACACTTAAAACTAATATAATATTGTATGTCAATTATACTTCAATTAAAAAAGGGGTAATCTTGGGCTTCCCTGGTGGCGCACTAGTTGAGAGTCCGCCTGCCGATGCAGGGGACACGAGTTCGTGCCCTGGTCTGGGAAGATCCCACATGCCGCGGAGCGGCTGGGCCTGTGAGCCATGGCCGCTGAGCCTGCGCATCCGGAGCCTGTGCTCCGCAACGAGAGAGGCCACAACAGTGAGAGGCCCGCGTACCGCAAAAAAAAAAGTGGTAATCTTATTCACTGCATCATACGTACAATCACACGTACAATACACAGCAGCCTGGTATGTCACTTACATTATAAAAGGTTTCAATGGCTTCCTTTTTTCCCCAAGCTAAAGGCTGGAAGCCTAACATATCTGCAAGGCTCTAGATCTTTCTTTGCCTATGCTATTCTGTCTGCCTGAAATGCTTTCTTCCAACCCCACCCCAAAACATCTTTTTTTTACTATTTCCCTTTCATCCCTCATTTTCTCAGTATCAGTGTCACTTCTTCCAGGAAGCCTGCCTCCTAGACTGGATGAGGGCCACCAATCATCTTGTACCTTAGAGCACTACAATCTTTTATGTAGTGCCTCACTTGGTAGAATCATATGTCAGACCTGTTCAATGCCTCACAGTTCTTGACACAGTGGTGTGTATATAGTAGGATAGTAGGTTCTGTTGGATGTATAGGTGAAAAATGAGTATACAGAATAGTGTTACATAATAAACAGGCATATATTAAATTGTGAATATAATACCTTGATAGAAATTATTTTAAAGAGAATAAAAATCGAGGAAAGAGCAACATAAAATTAACATTTGGTAAGTTAGAATTGAGCCGTACAATACATTTTTGTCAGTCTTGTTCCTGACTATGAATCCCAAATTTATTACCTTCCTTAAATTGAATTCTATATCATAAAATAGAAAAATTCTTCCTACTTCTCCATGTAAATATTAAGTGCCTCAAAATCAAATTGCCATTTTATTTTTTGTTGTTCTCAAATATTTCTGCTAAAAAATCTTGCTAGTGTTATAAATAAAATATTACGTATAGGAAGTTTTAAAGAGGTACACATAAACAAAGTTGTACAGTTGTCTCTATAAGCCTAATATTTAACTTTGCAAAGAAGTATTTGAGTGTTTTTTTCTGTAAAAATTTCAAAGAACCAACCATATAATCAGGTATATATGCCCATTGTATCTTGAGGCATCAATAGGTCAATAAGCTCTACTGACCTACATAAATACAGTATTTCAGCAAAAGTAGTATAAAAAGTAAGTTCAATTTCGTCTCCTTGCAACTTTAGAAAATACATAGCAAACAATGCATAAATAAAATAGACAGTTGCCTACGTGTTGAAACGAAAGGATAACCAGAAAGACCTCACCCTGTGGCCTGAAGAAGAAAATCTTTTTTTTTCCAGGTTGGGAAAAAAACATAAAATGATGCAATTTGATAGGGAGATGTTTAGAGGCATAAATCTGAAGCTCTAGAGACTTTGTCCAGGCCCTCAGCTTTGCTTACCAAATGCACAGGAGAAGGTATCCGAAAGGGGGAGAAAAGCAGGTATAAGGTCCTCTTCAGTTTTGTCCAAAGTGGGCTTCACTGCATTCTTTGGGTCGAATGAAGTACTGAAGCAAATCTGGTATATTTGGAAGACGTTTTGTTTCTAATCTTTTCTAAGCATTTCTGTAGAGATATGGACTGTTGACAACATTATGCTTTGCAAATCAACAAGTTAAACTATCTCTAGTGCCAAAGGCATCTCTCCTTACAAAATAAAATAACTAAGTGCACCCATGAACTTCCTACAGGCACTTTTGTCTGAAAATATAGACTACTGGAGAGATTAGGAAACACATGGATATTATAATCAATTAAAGACCTTCTTGGCTAAAGGCCATATTTGACAAACCCACAGCCAACATCATCCTCAATGGTGAAAAACTGAAACCATTTCCACTAAGATCAGGAACAAAACAAGGTTTCACACTCTCACCACTATTATTCAACATGGTTTTGGAAGTTTTAGCCACAGCAATCAGAGAAGAAAAAGAAATAAAAGGAATCCAAATTGGAAAAGAAGAAGTAAATCTGTCACTGTTTGCAGATGACATGATACTCTACATAGAGAATCCTAAAGATGCTACCAGAAAACTACTAGAGCTAATCAATGAATTTGGTAAAGTTGCAGGATACAAAATTAACGCACAGAAATCTCTAGCATTCCTATACACTAATGATGAAAAATCTGAAAGTGAAATTAAGAAAACACTCCCATTTACCACTGCAACAAAAAGAATAAAATATCTAGGAATAAACCTACCTAAGGAGACAAAAGACCTGTATGCAGAAAATTATAAGACACTGATGAAAGAAAGTAATGATGATACAAATAGATGGAGAGATATACCATGTTCTTGGATTGGAAGAATCAACATTGTGAAAATGACTCTACTACCCAAAGCAATCTACAGATTCAATGCAATCCCTATCAAACTACCACTGGCATTTTTCACAAAACTAGAAAAAAAAATTTCACAATTTGTATGGAAACACAAAAGACCCCAAATAGCCAAAGCTATCTTGAGAACCAAAAACGGAGCTGGAGGAATCAGGCTCCCTGACCTCAGACTATACTACAAAGCTACAGTAATCGAGACAGTAATGGTACTGGCACAGAAACAGTAATATAGATCAATGGAAGAGGATAGAAAGCCCAGAGATAAACCCACGCACATACGGTCATCTTATCCTTGATAAAGGAGGCAAGAATACACAAAGGAGAAAAGACAGCCTCTTCAATAAGTGGTGCTGGGAAAACTGGACAGCTACATGTAAAAGTATGAAATTAGAACACTCCCTAACACCATACACAAAAATAAACTCAAAATGGATTAAAGACCTAAATGTAAGGCCAGACACTAGCAAACCCTTAGAGGAAAACATAGGCAGAACACTCTATGACATAAATCACAGCAAGATCCTTTTTGACCCACCTCCTAGAGAAATGGAAATAAAAACAAAAATAAACAAATGGGACCTAATGAAACTTAAAAGCATTTGCACAGCAAAGGAAACCATAAAGAAGACGAAAAGACCACTCTCAGAATGGGAGAAAATATTTGCAAATGAAACAACTGACAAAGGATTAATCTCCAAAATTTACAAGCAGCTCATGCAGCTCAATAACAAAAAAACAAACAACCCAATCCAAAAATGGTCAAAAGACCTAAACAGACATTTCTCCAAAGAAGATACACAGATTGCCAACAAACACTTGAAAGAATGCTCAACATTAATCATTAGAGAAATGCAAATCAAAACTACAATGAGATATCATCTCACACCGGTCAGAATGGCCATCATCAAAAAATCTAGAAACAATAAATGCTGGAGAGGGTGTGGAGAAAAGGGAACCCTCTTGCACTGTTGGTGGGAATGTAAATTGATACAGCCACTATGGAGAACAGTACGGAGGTTCCTTAAAAAACTACAAATAGAACTACCATATGACCCAGCAATCCCACTACTGGGCATATACCCTGAGAAAACCATAATTCAAAAAGAGTCATGTACCAAAATGTTCATTGCAGCTCTATTTACAATAGCCAGGACATGGAAGCAACCTAAGTGTCCATCAACAGATGAGTGGATAAAGATGTGGCACATATATACAATGGAATATTACTCAGCCATAAAAAGAAACGAAATTGAGTTATTTGTAGTGAGGTGGATGGACCTAGAGTCTGTCATACAGAGTGAAGTAAGTCAGAAAGAGAAAAACAAATACTGTATGCTAACACATATATATGGAATCTAAGGAAAAAAAAAAGGTCATGAAGAACCTAGGGGTAAGACGGGAATAAAGACACAGACCTACTAGAGCAAGGACTTGAGGATATGGGGAGGGGGAAGGGTAAGCTGTGACAAAGTGAGAGAGTGGCATGGACATATATACACTACCAAACGTAAAATAGATAGCTAGTGGGAAGTAGACGCATAGCACAGAGAGATCAGCTAGGTGGTTTGTGACCACCTACAGGGGTGGGATAGGGAGGGTGGGAGGGAGGGAGATGCAAGAGGGAAGAGATATGGGAACATATGTATATGTATATGTATAACTGATTCACTTTGTTATAAAGCAGAAACTAACACGCCATTGTAAAGCAATTATACTCCAATAAAGTTGTTAAAAAAAAAAAAGACCTTCTTGACATCCACACCTGTCAACCTATAGATCACTTGGCTTTATTCCAGCTCAGCCACTGTCCACTTTGCAGCTCACTATAAACCTGAATCCCTTCATGGGTTTAAGTGTAGAGTTGACTCTTCCTTGCTCAAAGGTATTTGAGTGACTCTCTTTTATTTTCATTAAGTTCTCAAGTCAACTTGTAGGATAACATAGGGCAGTCAAGTTTTCACAGGCATTTTTGAGGGCCTTGGCTTCTGTGCCCTTGCCTTATTTACACTCTCCTCCATAATAGATAATTACTTAGTCTCCTTTAATTAGCTCAGCTTCCCTCAAGACTCTAGGGCAATCTTGCCCCTGGTATCAGAGAAATTAAAGCAGTTCAAGTGATACAATTTAGGAAAGATTTATTCTGCTCCTTCAACAGACAACAATAAATTTTCCTAATTTCATGACAAAACTACCAAATGGAATCTAGTTTATTTCCTTAAATGACCCTCTGTTATGGACTGCAATTCTGTTCCCTCCTCCCCCTCCCTACCAGATTCATTTATTGAAACTTACTACCCAGTGTAATGTTATTAGGCGGTGGGGCCTGGGATAAGTGCCCTTATGAAAGCAGCCTGAGAAAGCTCCTTTGCCCCTTTCTGCCATGTGAGGTTACAGCAAAAAGAGAGCAGTCTAGGAAGAAGGTTCTCATCAGATACCTAATCTGCCAGCACCACAATCTTGTACTTCCCATCCTCCATAACTGTGAGAAATAAATGCTTGTTGTTTAATCACCTACTGCTTTTGTTATAGCGGCCTGAATGGACCAAGATACCCTCCTATTTACAAAAACTAGTCCTAGTCCCCTGTCTCAATCTCAATTTGTATAAATTTTATGGTACAAATTCTTACCAGCCTAAGTCTTGCTTTGCTTTCGTCATTTTTACCAGAGACTAAAGACCTGTTCTTTAATTCCTGGCCTCAAAGTAAAGTGCCTCAGGAGTGGGGGTTTGGGGAGATATTGGTCAAAGCGTAAAAATGTGCAGATGAATAAGTCCTGGAGATCTAATGTACAGCATTGTGATTACAGTTAACAATACCATATTATACACCTGAAAGTTGTTAAAAGACTAGATCTGATAAGAAATGATAATTAAGTGACATGATAGAGATGTTAGTCAACACTATGGTGGTCATCATTTTGCAATAAAGAAGTCTATCAAATCAAGTGTGTGGCAGTTTTCAAAAGCTTAAGGGTCCAAAAGATAGCAATATACCATTTTAAATACACTCGGTGGGTGATCCAAAGACATGATTGGCGTGTATTACTTCTTGCACTTGAGAGAGGAAGAAGGGAGAAACAGACAGGCTTAAAAATGTACAGTAAAGCCAGGGAGCCCTAGGGAAGTCAAGACCTACAGGTGCCATTTAATCCCTATTAACAAAGGAGCAGATGTGTTAGCTCTCTCAGGAAACTTTTCCAAATTCCTCTTCTGGTTTCTGACAGATGGCTACCTAACTCTGCTTAAATGCTTCCATTGAAGACGAATTCTGTACTTGTTCTACAATTGAACAGAAAAATGTATTAGAATATTCTTTAAGTTTATCTAACTCTCATCAATTAGCGTTATTTGTTTCTTCTGGAACACATTTTATTGGTGATTATCATTTTTCCTTACTTTAGACACTGTAATTCTTATAATGCAAACTCTATTTGCTTTAATACTTTTTAGTAATCACATCCATCTGTCAGCTTTTTTATTTTTAAAGTTGTGGTTAATTAAACCCCTCAGATCCTTTCCAGATGCATTCTTGCCATTTAAACATTAGTTTGTGGTGGTGCCGTGGTTAAGAATCCACCTGCCAAAGCAAGGGACACGGGTTCAAGCCCTGTTCTGGGAAGATCCCACATGCTGCGGAACAACTAAGCCCGTGCGCCACAGCTACTGAGCCTGCACTCTAGAGCCCGCACGCCATAACTGAAGCCCGCGTGCCTAGAGTCCGTGCTCCGCAACAAGAGAAGCCACCATAACGAGAAGCCCGCGCACTGCAATAAAGAGTAGCCCCTGCTCGCCACAACTAGAGAAAGCCCGCGCACAGCAACAAAAACCCAACGCACCCCCCCCCCAAAAAAAAAACACATTAGTCTTTTTCTGAAAGCAACTTTTAACTTAAATAAGCACAAAACTATGATTTTTCCTGTTATGTTAACTTTTTCTTTTTAAAATTTACTTATCATATCCTTCTGTGATGACCGCTATTATGGATTGAACTATGTTCCCCCAATATTTATACGTTGAAGACCTAGCTCCCAGTACCTTAGAATGTGACCTTATGTGGGAAGAGGGTCATTGTAGATATAATTAAAGTTAAAATGAGGTCATACTAGAATAGGGTGGGCCCCTAATTCAATATGAATGGTGTGCTTATAAAAAGGGGAAATTTGGATGCAGAGAATGAACAGAAAAAATGCTGTGTGAAGATAAAGGCAGAGATTGAAGTGATGCTTCTACAAACCAAAAAAATGCCAAAATGGCCAAAAAAACACCAAAATCTAAGGGAGAGGCATGGAACAGATTCTTCCCCACTACCCTGCCAGCGCCTTGACCTCAGATGTCCAGCGTTCAGAATTGTGAGAAAATAAATTCCTGTTGTTTGTCACATATTTGGTGGCACTTTGTCATGTCAGACTTAGCAAACGAATGCTATTGAATGTACTTTCGAATCTGTCATTTAATCTGAAACATCTCAAGGATTTCTACTCGTAATTCATACTAGACATAGGTTAAAAGTATAAAAGTGGGATTTTTAAATGTTTACCTATGTGCGCATCTTTTCAGCAGCATACTCTGCTATTACTCACTCCATCATTAGCTCACTTATTCTTGCCTGTTCTGAAGTTAGTTTAGTAATATTTAAGAGGCCATGAAATAAAAAATAACTGATAAATGATGCTCTTAGAAAAAGTTTCCAGCCTGGCTCTCAAGATTCCAGGAGTTCTAAGATTATGTTTTGTATGTCAAAAAGCTAAGGTTCACATACACAGACCCATGTTAAAAATGCACAATCCAATTCAAAACATCAGGTACTTTCCCTGAGCTAAATTTCTACTAATTGATACCTGTAATAATATAAACACATTTTGAGAATTTAAAATTTTCCAGGCATGGCACTAAAAAAATCGCATGCATTATCCTATTTAAACCTCGTGAATACATCCCAGGGGGTGATACTATTATTATCCCCTTTTAGAAATGAATTCACCAAGGGTTAGAAAAGTAAATTAAGTATCTTGCCCAAGGTTGCATAGCCAGTAAGTGATAGAATGAGAATTCAAATCTAAATGTGTCTTACTCCTGTATGCAAACTGTTAACTATACATATGTTTCGACTAACTGAGAAAGAAAAACTCTCATTGCTTCAGCCACTTAACAGTTGCACAATGTTGGACAAATTAATTAACCTTCATTTTCTGCTTTTTAAAATGAAAACAGTAGTGATATTTACCTTCTGAGATTGTTGTATGGATTAAATAATACAAAAGTAAACATATATGGTAAATAGAAAACTATTATTTACATTACTTAATAAATGCAATTGATTCAGTAGATAAAATCTTTCATAACATCAGGAAAATAATAAAATAGATGAAAATGTTTGGAAAAATTAAGTTCTTGAATGCAGTCTAGAAGAAGTAATAATTTAGCTTCCCAGACGTATTTCCTATACTTACACATATATATACTTCATTGAAAAAAAAAGTACCATAAGTTTCTGTTACCAAATTTAATATTTGGAGGAAAATGTATATACATGTATGTATATGTGTATATAGTAATTAAAAGGACTCACGAGACAGTTCATGATATAGCATGTTTATAGTGGGTTGAGCCAATATAACAAAAAGCGCCTGAGAAGACTCAGTTTGGTCCATGGAGGAGAACTAGTATGAGGACCCATATCGTCTTCACACACTAATCCTCTGGCATGAAAGATACTACAATCATCAACTTTTAAACAAATTCAAATTTCCTTGACAATGTATACTTTCACTTTGTTAAACTAACAACTCTGTCAAATTGACATTTCAGAAATCGGTATTATTTTGTATTTCATAGAGGAACTAAAACTGCCATGTTATGTATTCTACAGTCATTGCCACAGTCCAGGGCTTATCACAAACTCAACCTCATTCAATCATTCTAAGAATCAAAGTGATTAGACTAACCATCTTGTCGTCCAGATAATGGGGATGGTTTGACAATTAGATGGAATTTTTTTGTGTGACCAACTGATTGATCAGTAATTAACCTGGAAATAATCAACCTGGCCAAAATGGTCAAACTTTTAGGGTAATTCGTTTTCTTTTCTACATCCTGACTATTCCTTCAGTTCAACAAATAGCACAAAACAATATACTTCTCTCATGTTTTTTACTTCATTGTTTATAAAAGAGAGAGGATACTTTCTTAAGAGCTATCTTTTTTTTTGAGATATATTTTTAGATCTACTTTTTAACACTATATTCCCTATAAAGGAAAGAATAGTTGAAATTATTGTTTGGAGTGTCTTGGATACTTCTCTCTCCTCCCTCCTCCCCGCCCCCCAGTGGGTGAAAATAAGAGAAGCAAACCTGTGAGGCATGTTAAAATTTAAAGAACAAATTTAAATAATGAATCTATTTCCTCCAGGTTAGTGTTCTCAATAATTGTACTTAGTAGATGCTGGAATAGCCAAACTGCACTTTCATTTTTGGGCAAAAATTACCTTAACTGAACTCAAATCTGGTATGTTAATAGTCCCAGCATCATCATTAAGCTAAAAATTGAACATTCTATCTTACCCTGAAAAATTCCAATTAAGCCCACTTGGAGCTTTCCACTGAATGCCAGCACTAATTCCTTTCTGTAAAAGATCAAGGATGCCAGGATGTCACACCAGAGAGAGGCCAATAGTCAGCTCATTAACAATACTGATGAAGTATACTAATAGCTCTTACTGATGTGAGCATCTCAACTCGGACTAAAATCGCATCCTATAAGGCTGTATGGGAGATTTGGGAGGTCATCTGTCATTAGAAACAAGTTTATGTGGACAGTTCAAAATGGAATAATCTAAAGAACTGAACTTTGGAGTGGTGTCAAATCTTAACAAATAGACAAATGGAATTAGGCGTTATTTTTGTTTAAATAGCTGATCTGCTGATGTAAGCAACACTACTAAAACTCTTCTAACCTCTTGGTTTCACCTCAGTAGGAAATTCAATATGAAAGTTGACTGTTTTTACTTTCTTCCTAGCTCTCTCTTTATCATTAAGATATGATTCTGTTGTCTCTAAGGCCACAGTCAAATGGAACATAGACCAATTTATCTGCTAAAGTTTTCATCAGTAGTGCCACAAGCACTAATTGGTAGGTTCCTTTTTTATTTTTTAATATTCTTCAGTGAATTTAGAATATGGGCCTTTTAAGAAATAAATTGGCCAGCAGGGTTGTCAATGTTTAAACATGGTTACACAAAAGAGCTACATGGACAAGAAAGCAAAATACCATAAAAGTATATGATTGAGATCACAAAGTTGTCAAGGAGGGAATATCTCCTTGTCAATCCAGCCAGGGCCTTCCACCCTTACAGGCTGGATGTTCCTTTCTCATCACAGACGAGGGGCTGGTCTGAAAACGAAATACTTTTCATGGAGCACAGCACTGAGTGAACTCAGTAAGACAGGCTAACTCTAATGAGCTACTAGAGTTAAACTAGGATGCACATTTATCTATTTTCAGCCACTTCAACATTGATGTCCACTCTCTCTTGTAATCAATGTACCGTGGAAATGGAATTAATCTTCAAAAACTTAATTGGTCAGCTGGGGCCCCAAGCAAATGAAGGAAGATAGTCTTGAGGAATATTTAGTTTATAGCATGGTGAAATTTGCAATTTAAAAATATCTTTCCACACAATTAAGGATACAGCTCTGCTGAAAATAATGCAGTTTTCTAAGAATTCTATGTCTATTCTGAACAGAAATAAATTAATCCTTCCTAAATCTGTGCTTTAATCTTTCCTTTTCCACATTGACAGTGTGTCTTTGATTGAACTTTCTTCTTTGGGAAGTTTGCAACGAACTTGGCAGAGTCACAAAATATTTTTTTTAAGTTTGCTCATATTTTCATGAGATACTGCCTTACAAAACTTAATTGGAATTAGGTATTTCCAATTAGTCAAAGATGAATGGATCTTTTAAAATAAGTCACACTTCAGATGCTAATCCCATCCATTTCATATTGTTTCTTCCTGTTTTAACTTCCAAATTCTGGAGACATCTTTTTTTTTATGGCTGCATTGGGTCTTCATTGCTGCGTGTGGGCTTTCTCTAGTTGTGGGGAGCAGGGGCTACTCTTCATTGTGGTGTGTGGGCTTCTCATTGTGGTGGCTTCTCTTGTTGCAGAGCACGGGCTCTAGGCACACGGGCTTCAGTAGCTGTGGCTCGTGAGCTCTAGAGCGCAGGCTCAGTAGTTGTAGCTCGCAGGCTTCAGTAGTTGTGGCTTGCGGGCTCTAGAGCACAGGCTCAGTAGCAGGGGTGCATGGGCTTAGTTGCTTCGTGGCATGTGGGATCTTCCCGGATCAGGGCTTGAACCTGTGTTCCCTGTATTGGCAGGCAGATTCTTTTTTTTTTTTTTTTTTTTTTTTGCAGTACGTGGGCCTCTCACTGTTGTGGCCTCTCCCGTTGCAGAGCACAGGCTCCGGATGCGCAGGCCCAACCGCTCCACGGCATGTGGGATCTTCCCGGACCGGGGCACGAACCCGTGTCCCCTGCATCAGCTGGCAGACTCTCAACCACTGCGCCACCAAGGAAGCCCAGCAGGCGGATTCTTAACCACTGCACCACCAGGGAAGCCCCAAATTCTGGAGACACCTTAACTCATCTTTACATAATGGCTAGAAGCAGCATTATATATTAAACCCTTTTACAGCATAGAAGGGGGATTGGATTCATAATCTTCCGCCACCCCTCCAATTAATGGCAAATTACATGTCTTAAACATTGTTAAAGATAGAGGGGGATATACGGAACAGTTAGCCACAATGTTGATGGAGAGCGTAAGGGGCGAGTAGTGCTGTACTCTTAAATTAAAGAAAATATCCCTTATTCTAAAGATAAAGACGAAGAAAAAAGAAACCTATTAGAAATGGAGATATACACATAAAGCTATTCACTAATGAGCTGGTTTCCTTTGAGAGTTGAAATTACAAGCTGCGCCAGGTAAACCCCAGAATAGCCTGGAATTTAACTTGATGATAGAGTGCCCACATTACTTTTCCAGCTTCATTTTCTACCATTCTTATATCCATGTTTCTTTTACTCAGTCACAATAAAACACTCACCATTCCACAATTTTAATACAAGCTATTATAGTACTGGGGCACAAAGTGTTTTGTGTTTTTTATTTTTATTTATTTATTTTATGATGACAAACCTGATCTTAAATCCACTTTTCTATCACTTACTACTTTGTATGACATCAGTCAAATTTTCATAATTCTCTAAGTCTTATTTTCCTGTAATACTTACCTAAAACTGGATTCAATAATACCTAACTTGGAAGTAACAGAATAGAAATTTCACATCTATTGATAGCTATTTAGAACATGTGAAAAATTAAATTTAAAAAATAATGAACAAAGAAGAATCATTATAAACATTTAGATGGAAAAATTAGGATATGTATTCAAATCATACTCCAAAATCCATTTCCAGTGGGTCTGCCTCATCTTCTCTACCCTGTGGGGGCTGAATGTGGACAGGTAATTGTGGAGCAAAGGAGGGGCGCTCTGCTGCCATAATTATGGTTTTACTGGGAAGGAAAGAACATCCCAGGTCCCTTATACCCCTGTCAATATAAATTAATCCAAAAATAAATTAACCCCGCATCTCTTTTAACATAAACAGATGTCAAAAATTAACCTACTGAAATCACACTTGACCACTAGCATACTATTTTAAAAATAATAATACATATATTGTTAGATGCTGTGTGATTACAATGCTTATGAAAGCACCTACCCAGTAGCCAGAGGGACTTTTCAATAAGACCTGAGTTGAATCCTGAAGGCAGTGCTGTTTAGCTATGTGCCTTGGATGAGTTACATAACCAGTTAAAATCTCAGTTTCTTCATCTATAAAATTTGATTAATTATGATTAATCAGCCTGAAAGGGTTGCTTTGAGCATTTAATGATGTAATCATTTAAAGAGCTTAGCACAACGCTTGCCTCTGGTTGCATGTAAACTCGAAATGATTACAGTAATTGTTCACTACAGGGTGGTCATTATCATTATTTCATCACCCCATGCCTTCACACGTTCCTTCTTCCTGTAATATCCTCCTCCTTTCCTCTTTCCGTTGTGCTTCTAGTAATTCTCTAATTTTTTTGCCCTTCTAACCCCAGTGCCCAGCACCATGCTTGATACTAAGGAGGAACTCAGTAAATTTTTGATGGTAAAATAAATGAAGAAACAAGTAAACAAATGGAAAAGAGACTGAACAGATTCTTGGTAGAGATGAGTGGCCCTTAAGACCACTTTCATAAAGCTAGGGTCAGCAAATTTTTTCTATTAAAAAAAACAGAAAGTAAATATTCTAAGTCTTGTGAGCCATAAGATCTCTGTAACAACTATTCAGCTCTGGTTTTGTAGCATGAAAGCAACCACAGAGCATACATAAGTGAATAAGCATGGCTGTGTTCCAATAAAGCTATATTTATGGAACTGAAACTTGAATTTCACATAGTTTTCATGTATCATAAAATTTATTCTTCGGAAATTTCTTTTCAAGCATTTAAGATTGTAAAACTCAGTCTTAGTTCATGGACCACAAGAAAATAGGCAGTGGGCTGGATTTGACCTATGGCCATCATTTGCCCATCACTGAGCTAGAGAAACAATGTAATCAAAACTCGGAAAAAAATCTGGCTTATTAGTCATTATGCATTGGGCCCATCCTAATGGTAGGAAAAGGATGCCTTTGGAACTCCTGAATTTTCATGGAAATGTGAGAGGGCTTCTCTCATGATATGTTGCCCATGAACTTAGACTTAATTTTTGTAAAATTCTTCAGTTTCTTTGCTGAGGCAGCAATGTCTAGAAAGGAACCTGAGTTTTAGAGCTTGAAGCTCTATGTCTACTAGCACCTAGCCTTGGGTAACCCTCTCTCTTAATTTTATCATGTGGAAAATTAGCATAATAATTCCTATTTGTCAGTGTTGCTATTATTATTAGAGAGTATATATAAAGCCCTGCCATCTAATAGATGCTCAATAAATTTTAGTGACAATTGCACCCTCATATTTAGTTTTTAGAAGATATTATTTCTCAAACCAGTTCCATTTTCTCCTGCTATTTCTAAGCCATATGGGAATTCTACCACTCTAGCAGGGTCCTTGTGGTCAGAGATAACAGGATTACCTGTGGACTTTTCTTGCTCCTACTGCTAGAGTAGGAACCTGGAAAGAATGAAAAGATAACAGTCACTCAACATCACCATCTTTCCATGGCATCCTAAGTACACTCAAGTTATTGTACTATAATGTCTAAAATACAAACTCGGCAACAGTGGGTACCTCTTTGCCTTGTTCCATGCCATATCCTTAGCCCCTAGAACAGTACCCTGCAAAACACTGGGGTTACACATTTTTTGTTCAATGAGAGGAGGATCTAAGTCAGAGACTGTACATTGCCTACCACCTGAAGATACTCTTTTCTTTACCTCACACGGCGATTCCAAAGTAATAATAATTAGCTGAAAACAAACAAAAAAACCCATTAAATATGTATGTTACTTTTATGTAAAAGGAATTTCGATTTAACTAATTACGATCTGCATATTCATATGACAACATGATTTGAAGCTAACTGTAGCTGTGTCTGATTGGAAGGGTCAGGCTTAAGCCTGTGGTCAAATTACATCAAGCCCTTGTTTGAGGACTACAGGGAGCAGAGAGGCTGGTGCTCTATGAGGAGAAAAGAGTGGCCCAACTCAAGGAGACGGAAAGTGAAAAGACAGACAAGCTACAGTTCTCCTAGGTGTTGAGACCTGTGCATCATGTTCATGCAGCATCATGAAAGGTGGCAGGATCTTGGAAGGGAAAGGAATGGACATGCCTTAAAATCTGGAACGGATCCCACTGCTCAGCTTTGATGGCAGCCATTGAATAAGTGATGGAACTGAGGCCCCTCAGACAGTTCTTAACTCACCTAGAATAGAGGTGCCTGCCAGGTAGCTGACAGCTATATTAATAAAAATAATGCTGGCCATTCTAACAAATTCCAGTATGTGTCCAAAATATATGTGTATGTACATGTGTATATTCCTATATTTCAAACAAATTTATTTCCTATATACCCAAACACAAGAGTAGTTTATTTCTTATTCACAACGACTTCAAATAGATGTTTGTGGGACTTCCCTGGCAGCACAGAGGTTAAGACTCTGCGGTTCCACTACAGGAGGCACAGGTTCGATCCCCGGTCGGGGAACTAAGATCCCACATGCCGCCTGGCCAAAAAAAGAAAATTTTAAAAATGAAATAGATGTTTGTAGCTGAGGAACTGGCTCTGCTTCAGGCTCCCATGTTCCTTCCTATTTGGCCTCTACCATCTCTTACTCGGTCTTCTAAATTTTCATCGAAAGCAAGCAAGTGGACTTTGCA
This sequence comes from Globicephala melas, assembly GCF_963455315.2. NCBI lineage: Eukaryota > Metazoa > Chordata > Mammalia > Artiodactyla > Delphinidae > Globicephala > Globicephala melas. The sequence continues at coordinate 15,528,546 of NC_083334.1, read as the reverse complement.
GAATTATATATAAGTTTTTTAGGGTGGGTTCCCCAATGGACAGACCTACAAGTGAAGATTTGGTCAAGGAGAAAGTGAACTGCAATGCAGTTGCCAAGATACCTCACCTATACCACAGGGAGGCCAGGAGCTAAGATGGTCCATCTGAGCAATCCCAAACGACTTAAGCTTTCAGTCAAAATGAGTAATAGGGACTGAATTTACCTTCCCTCCTTAAATAACTAGAAAATTAGTCAAAATACAGAGAAAATAATTTTAAGGCATTGGACAATAATCATATTCTCAGTCATAATAATTTAAAACACTGGACAGCAGCACAAGACAGTGATGCTTTAATTTCAAAAAAGCTGGGAAATGTCATCTAGAAAATGTATTTCCAAGAAGAAGAAACAGATTTGGTAAATAGGTATCCAGTCTCTCCCAGAAAAACAAACATTTAATTGCCCTAACATATACCAGGACAGGGAGGAGAGCACAGCACACTATGAAAAATTGGTAGAACTTCTATTCTATGAACAGGGATGCTTATTGCTAGGCTTTGAGTTGTTCACACTGCAGTGAAAGAAATCTTCCTATGTCTCACCGGATCTTCCAAAAAAGCTTATAGCTGTATATAAAGAAAGCTCTTTTTGTTTTTGTTTTTATTTTTTGCTTTGTTTTATTTTGTTTTATTGTTTTCGGCTGGAAAACCAAGGTTAGGAATGAGTTTAACATTTGTGTGAATGCTAGGTTGGAGGTAAAAGAACAGCAGCATAGAATCTAACAGAGACAAGAATTAGGATCCAGAAAATTACACTAATTATAATCACCTCATACATGTGCACGTGCACACACACCCACACACAATTATTACCACAAATTCACAGAATTATTGGAGAGGGCATTGAACTTTTCAGAAGATACAGAAATGGAGTTTTAAATTCATCTTCTCTAGATATTAAGAGCAAAGGGAGACTCCAAGAGACATATAGCTTATAATTCTTTTCTCATTCACTTACATAATACACAGATACACAGACAAACTAACTTTATTTCCCTTGTCTACATGTCCTTTGCCATGGTGCTGACCTTTTGAACTAGGAAAATGAATTGATTCTCAAACAAAAGAACTACAGGCAATATGCTTCAACAATATAGTAAGTACTAAAATATATTATTCCTCTAGCCCTTCTGCTTGTAAGGTAATGAATGTTATTCTAACTATGTGGTATCTTTCTAATTCCCACTAACTGAATATCATCTAATACTGCAATTGTAGCAGTCAATCACAGGCTTTTCTAGCACCTGAAATCTAGCCAACAGTGGACTAGGTTACCTCCCTCTGGAAGGCTAGCAACAAGGGGATTACATGTTTTAATACACCAATCGTTAAGGGGCCAAGTGCCATTTGGCAATTGAGCAGTCATCATTTGGGGGTGCTAGGTCACAATGCATAGTGACCCATCAATAGCAAAGAACCCATCTCTAGTGTACCTGCATTCCAGAAGTCAGGTGCCAGACCCAGAAAGCTTGCTGATCAGTGATTGAAGAGGGAGTCCTTGGGGCAGAATCCATAGTATCCCAATAAATGCCTGGTTCATATGATGATTTTGTTCCCAATATTCCATTCTTTCAATTAACTACAAACCATCGCTGATTAACTATCAAAACTACCTTGAAGTAAAAGGTGATTGTGATAGTTCTTTTTGCTTTCAGCAAACTGATAAAATGGGAACATCAACCTACCAGATCTAAAGAAGAGGGAATGGGTCAAGTTTTAAGATAGGTTCTACTCTCTTCACAGAAAGGCATTAGATAGTAGAGGAGGACCATTGGAAAAAGATTCCTTTCTAAACCTGAAAATGGACACAACAACCTGCTTCAGGAACCTGGGGAAGTGTTAAAGCAGGGTTTTCATATTTTAATCCTGGTTAGTTTCCTCACCCTTTTGCCTCCAAGCTGGATTTCCTAAGACTGCCCGGTCACAGGTTCATAACTCTGCTCTGAGAGATGGGCAGTACTAAAGGCAGTTGCCAACATTTATTGATTGCTTACCTTGGACCAGGCTTTGCTCTAAGTGCTTTATACGCATTTATTCATTTAAGAACAACCCTATGAGAAAAATGAGGCACTGAAATGTTAAGTAAATTGCACAAGGTCTGGCATGTCATGGAGCCAGAAAACCATCCCAAGCAATTTGGGACCAGAGCCAACATTCTTTTCAACCATATTATATCTATGTTTCTTTCTCTACATTGAATTAAACCATTCTTACAGACGCAGGATCTACTGCCTCTGCCATCACTGCAAAGTCCTTGTGCCTACACTATTCACCAGTTATTACTAATTTCTATGCTCCCTTCAAGTCACTCTGCTAAACAGGAACCCTGTTTATAACACCTGACAGGACCCTCTATATGGCCACTGCACTCCACAACTTTGGAGGCACCAGTCACATAAACTACAATGTGAATGGCACCACCAGGGCTGTACAACATAGTAGCCCTGGGACTAGGTTTACCTTACAAGACCCTTTGTTAATCACAGTTGAGTTCCCTGCTTACTGTCCTAGCCCTCCATCCACTCCACCTTAAGGACTGAAATTATTTTCTTGGATGTTGAGCCATCATTTTGGACCCTCACTTGCTCCTAGTTCTTTTTCATGCCCTTTTCCCCTGGAATGAGTTTCTCTTCCCTATGTCTGATCAACCACTCCTGTTAGTAGTGGTTCTTATGAAGAAATGGCCAAGAGCTCCAATCTCTGATCAGCTCCCTATCACCAGCACAACACGGGTTCTCTAAGGATCTGTCCCCAAAGGACATTCCAGGCAAAAGAATACCTGTCATTACTAGTATGTCCTTCTGTTCTAACTTTTTTTTTATGTAGGTGCTTATGTCATGAGTTGGAATGAATAATACAGAAACCATAAGCACCTCACTTACTCTATGCTAAGTTTCTAAACTACTCTGTGCAGGTTTCCTTCCCCCTATTCCCTCTCATATCCTATTTTATCTTTCAAAGACCAGGGCATAAAACAAATCCACAGTTACATCTTACTGCACCAATTATACAAAATAAAAGAGAACCCCAAAAAGAAAACACATAATTATATTATAGATATAAATATATTTTAAATATTCTCTATCAGATTACTAAATTAATGATTGTTCATTGTAGAATATTTGATAAATACAAAAAATAAAAAAGGATAGTCAAATAGTCACATCACCTAATCTCAGTTGCTAGTTAATAAATTCTTCTCCTAACTATCCTATAATTATGTGTTTGTTTTTACATCTGTATTATACATATGCATATAGTTTCACTTGTTTAAAGGTTTTTGAGCAAAACAAGAATGAGATTATAGCTTTGCCCCCAGAAAGTTATATTTGGCGGTTGCATAAAAAACTGGATTGAAGGAGGAGGCTCTAGAATCCAGAAAAGCCACTTGAGAAAGAACACAGGCATGAACAAATATAAATGCTGTAAAAATGAAAAGAAGGTGACAGGTGAGAGGAAAACTTATTCTATTGATATATAAGTGTTTCTCTAAGTCAGTCTCTTCTGTAGAGTTCTGAGGGAAATCAGAAAGCAGCTGCCTTCAGATTGGTAATGGTTTCAAAGGTAACCAACTCATTTTTTTGAAATTTGGGAACTGTCATAAATAAACACACTATCATTTATTTGCCTTCAATTTTTTTCATTCTTACTTCTAATTCTAGCAACTAGGATAAAAATCTTAAGGCAGGAAAGAGAGTGAAATTTATGATGCTAGTGTTAAGACTTGTAAGGTTGCCACCTTAACATTTTTACCACTGCATTTAACTTGCACGATTTCCTAGAAATATCCCTTGGGAATTTCAGATTTTTAAGCTCTCAAACATTAGATTGTGTGGTCCCTGACTTAGGTGTACTTGATTTGTTATGTAAGTGTGGCACACATACATTCTCTATTACTTGCCAAAAATTAAATATCAAGTTCTCATCCATGGTCAAATGGTGCGTCTGATCACATTTCTAGATTAGGGTTCCAGAAAACACGTCTCTTTTTGGAGGCAAAAAAATTCAGTGTCCACATTAGGAAACAACTAAATGCTTGATGCATGAATGTCTTAGGTACCAGCATGACTAAACATTAGCACTAATTTTCAAATGGTGTGCTTGGAACAAAGAGGCCATTACTATAAAGCATGATAAGTGTTTAAACCATGTTCCATTAAGATAACTCAATAGTTTCATTTGAAGTGTGGTATGAAAGTCTGCAGAGTGGAACCTTTCTAATGACTAATCAGATGACTGTTTAGAATTCCTTGGTGCTTCCTGAGCACTATGGGACAAGGGGGGCCGGGGGTGGGGAATCAATTCATGTCTGTATATCGCACTGTCTTCTTTCAATTGACTTGCCCATGTAACTAAGTTGATTTGATTGGCCCCTGGGGAAGACACACATCCCCCATTAACCACTGCCTTCTGATACAGACTGGCAGAGAATACCTGCTTGCTATAAACTTTCCTGAAAGATGAACACTGAGAAAATCAAGCAATCAATGAACTAAATCTGGGAAGAAGAAAATAGAAAATTGCCAGATATGCGTCTGCTCCTTCTTTTGGAAAATGAAAGAGAAAAAGACTCCAACAAACTAATCAACAAATTTCCAGCCTCATTTAGAGATGGTTATTTTCAGCAGCTCCCTTTTATGTAGCACATCATGGGTTCCAACCATTGTTTTCCTAGCTTCAGCAAGTAGATTGCTTTTTATAGAAATTAATTTCATCATTCTAAAGCAATTCTGTGTCTGAGTTAAAGCTATACATAAACACATGGATTAATTTTGTAAAGTTTAATCATAGGAACTAGTAGCCCAATACGGAATCAGTTGTATTTGGCACTTCAGATGAGTGAAGTCATGATTCCTATAAGAGTATGGAAAGAAATGTGTCCTCATGATCACAGCCCCTAGAATTGTTTTCACTCTCTTTTACACTTTAAGGCCTTCTTTCCTATGGCCCAGGAAAAAGAATGTTCCCTGTGCAATTGAGAAGAATGTATATTTTGTTGTTGGGTGGAATGTTTTATACGGGTCTGTTAGGTTCATTTGGTCTAAAGAGAGATTGTTAGGTCACAAAACAAGTCTTAGGAAATTCTAGAAGATACAGAAACAACTTAAATATCCATCAATGGATGAATGGATAAAGAAAACGTAGTATATACATGGAATATTATTTAGCCTTAAAAAAGAAAATCCTGCAATATTCTACAACATAGATGAATCCTGAGGACATTATGCTAAGTGAAATAAGCCAGACAAGGAAGGACAAATACTGCATGATTTGATTGCTATGAGGTATCTAAAACAGTCAAACTCACAGAAGCAGACAGCAGAAGAATGGTTGCCAGGAGTCAGGGAGAGGGGGACATGGGGAGTTGCTAATCAACTGGTATAAAGTTTCAGTAATGCAAGATGAATAAGTTCTAGAGATCTACTACAAGAGCCTAATGAGACCAGTTCTTTGGGTCTCTCTCAGCAGTTACGACCCTCCCTCCTGCCATGTTGGCTCCAGGCATCCTGGAGAGATCACCTTCACTACAGTTATGTCTGTAGGTGCAAGCTGGTTGGAGAGTAAAGAAATTACAGAGGTGAAACATATAAACATTCAATATTCTTGTTATAAAAGTGATTCTAACTCTGAAACTGTCCATAAACATACAAGGCAAGTATATAAGGCACAGCTCAGAGCAAACAAAGAAGCACATCTCCTGCCAAAGTGTTCATGTACCACTTAGATCACCTACAGCTTCTTCTCACCTTCTGATCTGGGTGACTTATTTCACTGTGTTAATCAAATTTCTTTCTATATAAATCTATTCAACAAAGTTAATTTACAATTCAAATTTTGAATTATTTCTTAAATCCCCAATGTGTTTGTATTTAGCTTGTGTTTTAGTGGTTCAAGAAATTTATACAAATTTATTGAATTATTCAGAAATAGAAAATTAATTCAACATAAAAGGTAAAGTAACATACAAGTTAATCCACATATTTTTTTTAACTATAGCCAATTCTAATACAAGTCTTTGGTGTTTTTTTGTTTTTGTTTTTCTTTTCTGTTTTCTAATGGCCTAGTTCAAATTTACTAAAAGGAGGTTAAAGGATGCCATCCACAGGAGTATAGTCAAAAAGATGGCTAAAAATGTGTCAAAGCTGGGTAATAAATTATCCATTGTCAAGAATGTCTTGGAGGGAAGAAAATACACTTAGAGATAATATTTATGAGCTTTTATTAGAAATGTGCTTTAAATTCACAAAAGCTAAGCAAGCACACGTGTGATGAGAAAGAAGGTACACCCATAGTGTGTACAGACTTAGATTTCGATTCTACACAATTCTTCATCTAAAATACTGCAGCTGGAATTAGCCTTATTAAAATGCAACTGTCCTTTTCCATCCACATTTAATCAAATTTCCATAATAATTGTGTTAATGAAATGTAGCAAGAACAGAAATTTCACTTACAATAAAGGATGTCTGATTTAAGCATTCAACATTTTGTCTTTGATATATATTTCTGAAGGTTTTAAACAATTGTATAATCAAATTCTATTTTAATTTAAGTGCCTCTGTCAGTCTCCATGGCTCTATTCTAGAGCCAGCCCAAGATCTACCAGTTCCTTCAAAAGGAATAACTAATGGTGTAACTTTTCACTTTATATTAAAGTTAACGGACATACAGGCACATTACAGACATTCAATGTTTACTTCATATTCATTTAAATGTAGACTTTGAGACACTCTGTCCATTTCTAACTTCATTCATCAGAAATGTTTGCGAACCTATGCATTACCTTCTACTGCACTATTCAAGAAGCTTTGGGACAGTGACAACTACTTTTTGTCAAATCCACTTACAGCCAGTCCACACGACCAAACTATGTCAATACTAATGGGAGATATTAGCTTTTTGTCTTTAGATTCCACTTTAAATCCTCCAGACATTTCTTTGTTTAACCATGGACTCAGGAAAGAAGAGTCTGCAGACAATGTCAAACCAATTTAATATGGTGGTTCTTTAACTACATTTCACCAAAAGGAGTTTAAAATCTGTTTTAGAATTTTATACACTCTGGTTTTTACACATCATTGCTTTTATAGTTTTCTTAAATATTACTCTTTCTCATTAAATTGTGATAGATATATTTAAGATGTGGTAGTATTTTCTTCCTATAAAATTAACTATGAGCATCCATTAAAAACGGTTCGCTGCATGGGCTTCCCTGGTGGCGCAGTGGCTGAGAGTCCGCCTGCCGATGCAGGGGACACGGGTTCGTGCCCCAGTCCGGGAAGATCCCACGTGCCACGGAGCGGCTGGGCCCGTGAGCCATGGCCGCTGAGCCTGCGCGTCTGGAGCCTGTGCTCCGCAACGGGAGAGGCCACAACAGGGAGAGGCCCACGTACCGCAAAAAAAAAAAAAAAAAAAAGATGTGGTACACAGTGGAATATCACCCAGCCATGAGAAAAGAGGATTTTCTGTCATTTTCAACAACATGGATGGACCCTGAGCACACTAAATGAGATAAGCCAGACAAAGACAAGAACAGTATGATATCACTTATTTGTGGAATCTAAAAAAATCAAACCTGTAAAAAACAGAGTAAAATGGTGGTCATCAAGGGATGGTGGGGTGGTGAGGGGATAAGATTGATAGTGTTTAACTGTACAAACTAGTAATGAGTAGTAAATAAGCCACAGATGTCGAACTAATGCACGTATGATGACTATAGACAATAAGAGTATACTGTAATTACATGGACAGATGAATGGTTAAAGAAGATGTGGTACATATACACAATGGAATATTACTAGGTCATAGAAAGGAATGAAATAACGCCATTTGCAACAACATGGATAGACCTAAAGATTATCATACTAAGTGAAGTAAGTCAGAAAGAGAAACACAAATACCATATGATACCACTTATATGTGGAATCTAAAATATGACACAAATGAACTTATTTACAAAACAGACTCACAGACATAGAGAATAGACTTGTGGTTACCAAGGGGGAAAGGGGATAGGGGAGGGATAAATTAGGAGTTTGGGATTATCAGATACAACTACTACATATAAAATAGGTAAACAACTATTGGTCCTACTGTATAGCACAGGAAACTATATTCAATATCCTGTAATAAACCATAATGGAAAAAATATGAAAAAGAGTATACATATATATATATATATATATATATATAAACTGAATCACTTCGCTGTACACCAGAAACTAACACAACATTGTAAATCAACTATACTTCAATTTAAGAAAATATACTGTAATAACGTAATGTGACAAATATCACTAAAATGGCAATTATCTTACAATATATAAATGTATCAAAACAACACACTGTATACCTTAAATTTATACAGTAACATACCATTTATTCAATACAAGTCTTTGTCAAATTGTTTATTGAATTTCAGATATACTATGCTTATAGCATTTTACAAATCTTCCTGTTCAAAAGCACTATTAAAAAATAGTATTAATTTGGTATCACTTAATCTTAGTTCATTCATCCTACTTCCTAACGGTTACCATTGGCTTTCTAAAAGCTCATAAGCCATATTATAAAAATCCACTTTAGGATTCTGTCATAACTTCCAACTCCATGAAACATTATGGTATTTTGTAGAATTTATCATTACTTTTTAAAATTACTGCCCTCTCTTACTCTAATTCTTATTTCCCCCAATTCCATGATTTTATGGGGAAAAAAAAAAAGGAAAATATACTACAATAGGTAAAGTTCAATGAAATTACTAAGTTTATATCTTGGGACCCAGAAATTCCCAAAATGGGAAGTGGCCTGAACAGACCAGAAACAGAAAGAAGAAATAGAAGGTTGCCAAGTATTGACATTTTTATGGTACATGTAGTCAGCTCTGTAAGCTACTTTTAAGACTTTAATTGAATTCATTTAGAGCAGCGGTCCTCAACCTTTTTGGCACCAGGGCCCAGTTTCGTGGAAGACAATTTTTCCACGGACGGAGTCGGGGGATGGTTCAGGCAGTAATGTGAGCAATGGGGAGCCTCAGATGAAGCTTTGCTTCGCTAGCCCGCCACTCACCTCCTGTTGTGAGGCCCTGTTCCTAACAGGCCACAGACCGGTATCAGTCCACGGCCTGGGGGTTGGGGATCCCTGATTTACAGAGTATCACAATGCCTACATTTCCAAAGATTTACAGCCTGAAAGTTTATATTAGCCTAATCTATCCCATCTACACACCCCCATTTATTTTCCATTATATACACTGGAATAATAAGTTATATAATGGAATTAAAATATCAAGTTATTGTGAAGTGAGTTAAAGACTGAAGAAAGAGTCTTGTTTACAGTTTTTTTTATCACGGTTGTAATTGTAATTGAGAAAAAACCTGTTGAAAGAAAGCAATGTTAGAGTTAGTATACTTATGCTCCACACGTCTTCCTGGATATCACAGTATATAGGAATTAAAAACAAATATAAATATGGCTCATCAATATTTATTCTACATAGGCTATGAAAACCTTTTTCTAAAAATAAACCCCTCTCCAGGGAACTTACAATATTTTATTTTGGATAGTTGAATTACTTGGCCTTTTTTCAATAAAGGGTTTCCAATGAGATGTGCATTAATACTGTGTACATGTTCTTCCCACATTTTAGCACATTCACCTATTTGAGATTATACTTTAAAAGCCTATTTAACATTGATAGCTTGTAACATACAGACTTTGAAGACAGAATATATATAGTAAATATATATATATTTATAATTCATGTACCAGCTTGTGTGTTTTCTATTTCAAATATATTAGATTATACTAAACTGGGAAAACTGATGATCATATTCAAAGACCTATGCTTTGACCTATGAAGTATATATTTCTGTTACCCTTTTTTTCCCATTGCATTCATTTATCTGTTCATTTATTTTCTTAAAAATTGACTGCCTACTCTGTGAAAAGTCTAAAGAATCTAAGATTGAAAAAAAAAAACACTTTCCAAACTAGCTATATTTGCCAGGATGGGATGATTGGATGGGTGGGAAGAAGAATGACTAACATTTGCTTACGGCCTATCTCTGCTCCTTTATGTTTGTCATTCATGAACAACTGATCTCTCTACTACTACATCATCTATCATTTCATAATTGATGTTGCAGATTTGTGTTTAGTTTCTTAGATCAGTGATAACACATTGCCATGTTACCATTAATGACTGTAAAGAGTGTAGGAAGTGCTGAACTTATGATCAGAGTGTAATTTGAAAACTTGGGAGAGTGTGTATGCCCAATTAATATTAATTAATGATAATAATGCCAGTGCACTTAAGATTGTACTTTCTTCTGCAAATTAAAATGATGTGATGAGAATAAAACTGCACTTGAGATTTTTCAAAGAGCAAAGGTACTTTTTCCTTCCATCCCTCTTAATAGATTGCTTATGGTTACTTTTTAAAAAAGTGGATTATCATAACAACATGGACATAATACCTCCTGTCAATATTTTCTCTAATTTTTGGGGGGGTGATGGGGGCAGAGGGGGAACTAGTCCATCTATGGAAGACATTGTGATGAAATCCCTCTCAGTTTTCTTAATGACCATGAAATGAAGAAACTGACTTAATCAGCCTTACTTGTATTCTTACACCTGCAGCATCCTTGTGCATCAGCCGTACGGCATCGTACCAAGAGGAAGTGGCTTTGTACTGGATGAATCTTATAGTTCATGAATATGATGCCATGCTTCTCTGACTTTTTTTTTTGCAGTACATGATCGTAAACACTCATACGTTGTGATGTAGGCATTGCACTCCTCAGCACAGGACAACTCAAGCAAACAAGAGGCATCATAACTCACAGGTGTTATATCTTATCCATAAATTACCAGCAGCAATGGATGACAGTGAAGAACTGACTGCCATCCATCTCCACTCAGCTCTCAGAAAGTCTCTATGAGCAAAGAAGTAAAGCATGACTTATGGTAAGATGCAAGATACCACGCTTGCATATTGCTGTGTGTAAAGCAGAGATCAATTCATCAATTCATGGCTTACAAATTTGTCACAAAACAGTGCATCTTCCAGTCTGCCACCTTCAAATTAAGTGTCATGATGAGAGAAAAATACGGCAATGCCTTGGGAAAAAAATACCACATTTTGATTAGGTTACGGAAATGGTGTGGGACAGTAAAAGACAGGAAACTAGAGTTCTCGTTTGGTCACAACATTCAGTCTAAGATCTAGGAGATAGAAACCGGAGAGCAAATACATAAAACAGAAGAAGGGGAGTCCTTACAACCAAAATGAAGATGGTATCTGAGATTGCAGTATAGGAAAAAAACATTACTGGCTATGAACAAGAGAACTGCCTAGCTCCCAACATTAGCCCTTAAATATTGTAAATGAAACCAGCTTGTAGCTTTACTGTTCAAATAAATTTATGCAGACATCACCATTCTGTGAATATTTATTTGAAAACCTCCTTAATTTGCGCACTTTCACTTTTATTTTATGACTTTGAAGATAAGGCAGATTAGGGGCAGATAATCAAATGGTGGATTATTTTCTTTCTTTCTCGATACACAATTGTAAATTATTTTAAGACTTAGACTTAAAATCTATCTTGGGCTAATGAGTAGGGCAATTAAACAATTAAAACTCTGCTGACTAATATAAACATGACTCCGCAAATGCAGATCTGCCCTTATAGGATTTTCCAAATGCTTTGTGGATTTGATTTGCATTTATCCCAGTTGCTTACATTAATACCTCAAGATAGAATCAGCAGATGTGGTCTTCAGATTCCTCCTGCTTTAGACAAAGAGCAAAAGAGCTATAGTATGTATATAAGTTAACTGTGGGTTTTACATGACAAATGAAAAATACCCAGATATTCAGTATGATGAAATGCTTCTTGGATTCCTCACACATTTTTAAACTTAGCATGCCCGCTTCTGAATTCTGTCTCTTTTTCTGAAACCTGTTTCTCTACTACACCTTGTAAAAGCCATCCCCATCATTCCAGGTGTTTATATCACACATCTCGGGATCTCTTTCATACCTTCTTCTCCATCATCTCCTATACCCTACACTTGCTGAGTCCTATCAAGTATACCTCCTAAGTAAATTTCAAGGACATCCAGCTCTTTCCATTACCACCCCCACCCACACTGCTCACAGTGAAGCCACCCGCATCTCCTTCCATCCTTACGGCAACAGCTTCTCAATCAGTCTCACCATTTCTACCCTTTATTCCAATGATCTTTTTAAAAAGTAAATCTAAATGTGTTCTTCCCATTCTGCAAAGTCATCAGTGTTTCCTCATTTCAGATGAGGTTAAGCTGCCAATCTATAATGTGACACAAGAGATTCTTCATTTCTGGCTACTGGCTACCCCTTCTTCTAAAACTCATGCAGCACCTTCCTCCTCCCTTGCTATGGTCAGGCATCCAGGTCACCTTTTGGTCCCCTATTTCCTACTCTTTACTTGTGTTATTCTCTGTGCCCGGAATCTTTTCCTCCCCACCCCATGCTCCCAAGTAACTCATCTTCATTGTCTGGGGGCTAACTCCTCAGGAGGGGCTGTCACTGACCCCTAATTCTGGTGGATCCTCCCTGTTATCCTCTCTCATAGCATCCTAGATATTTATTACACTTCTCAAAATTTGTATTTTCAATTGCATATTTGTTTATTTAATATGTTTTGTCCACTTAACTGTAGACATCATTACTTTTTATTCACCTCTGTGCATCCTACACGTAGCATAGCTTTTGACACAAGATCTGTACTCCATCAAGATCTGTGTGTAGTAGTGATGAATCTCAAACCATAAACTCAGATGTGTAAGATACGGCCATGCCTTTATTTCCTTTAATAAAAGTGAATCTCATTCTGAGCTTCCATTTTATTGGGCTGGTAGGAAATTTAAGTACAAATATTATTAGGAATCTCACTCCCTCAAAGGATCAAACCCAGTGGTGACCCCCAAATTGGGAAGGGGGTCTTTATTCTTAAGCCTCATTGTTCACTGCTGGTAACACCATGGTTCAAGATCATAAGGACCCTTCTAGTCTGATGCCTGTCTCTGTCTCTGTACCACGTGTGGCAAATGAGAATTTTAGTCAATGCTGAAAAGCTGTCCAGGGTTTGATTTCCTTCGGCATACATTCTTTCTGAGGTCCTGTCAACTTCCCAGGGCACCACCAGAGAGCAAGGGATAGGTCTTCTCTGCTAACAAACTTATCTCCTCTTCCCATTGTGAAAGGTATCATTCTGGCCTCCTCTTTATTCTCCACATCTCACCTCTTCTCTTGTTGCCCTTGAAGATATTTACCAAGCAGATCTGGGAAGATACCTGAGAGAAAGTACTGAATCCTGCCCTTCCTACTAGCCACATGGCCTTACACCACTCCGAACCCCAGTTCTCTCATCTTTAAAATGGGATGACAAATAAAAGAAAAAATAATAATAAAAGAGGATAACAACAGTGCCGACCTTATGGGATTATTAGACAACTAAATTAATAAAATGAATATCTTGACATAGAGACTGGTTCATGGTAAACATAAAAGAAATGCTAGTTTGTATTACTATAATAGATACAATCCAGGCAACTTCTGTTTTGGGCTCAGGAATGAAAACTTCACCTGGAGCAATAAGGTACAAAAGGGTTTGACTTTAATCCTCCTGCCAGTATATATTCTAGGGAATAAGACTTGTTTGCCTTTTTCACCACTACGTCTCTGACACAGAGAATGATGTCCGGCCTTAGGCAGGGACTCCATAAATACTCCTTGAAGAGTTAATTAAAAATCACTGCCTAGTTTCAGTAGCACCACAGGGAGACAGGCAGCAGCCGGGCCTCTACTTGAAGTGAAGTGCAGCAGGGAGAGTGATGTCTCAGGCCCAAGGCCAGAGTCCTGAGAGCCTGCATTGACTGGGACAGGCGCAGGGTAGCCGGAGCAGAGCAGCAAATTCACAGGCTCACAGTAACAGAAGGGAGAAGCTTGGCAAGAGGCAAAAACAGAAGAATCCAAGGGACCTGGTAATCAGCAAATGTGAGTCAAGTCCCTAGGAGATGGAAGAAGCCAAGCTTCTTAAGGGGCAGGCAGAGCTGTGTCTGCAATGACATCATCTGCATCCTAGGTGGAGGAGAATGGGACCCACCTCGTGGTGGCTGTGAGGATTGAACAGGTGAATTTATGTCAGATCTCCTAGAAGAATGCCTGGAAACAGGTGAGTTAGTTCACGGTGGTGTGGGCCACCATAGGGATGCCCCGCTAGATCCTGGGTTCCCGAGAGCAATCCCGTCTTATTAGCAATTGGAGCCTCACACCGGGCACACCACCTGGAATCTAGCTGCTACTCAGTATGTAATTATTTGTTTAATTAAAGAGCGGGAGGGGAGTAGGGTTGGGGACAAGAAACAAGTGGAGCTGGCTCTTGAGGGGAAGTTCAATGTGCAAAGGAGGTGGAGGGTAAGTGAGGATCTTCCAGGGACGGGGAACAATTGGAGCAAAGATGGATGGAGGGAAACAGCACGGGCTGTTCCTGGGAGCCTGTGTAGATCAGGGTAGCAACAAAGGGAAAAGCAGTGGGAGGGATGAGGCAAGTGCCAGAGGAGAGCCTGCCTTGCAAGCCACACACATTTGTTTGTTGCTAAATCTGTAGTTTTCTCTAATTAGTTAACTCTACCGAGGACAAAAAACCTTGCTAAGCAGTCAACCATGGAGTTTCAGGACACCTAATTATATATCTCCGCTCCTCCTTTGTCTTACTCGGACTGAACATTACCATCTACCAAACTGTTCCTTTCTAAGAATTCCTGTTTGTTTTTACGAGGCACAGGTGATAAACCTGAATACTGATGCCACAAGCTTAATCAGAGAGGAAGTTAAATGACACTTTGAAGGGACAAGGAAAGTACAGGTTTCAAGTTTTGCCAGTCTAATTGTCATCATCTTGAATACTGAGTTTTTAAGTTTTCAAAATATTTCTGCATATTAAACAATAAGGATGTGATAGTTTACAAAACTATTTTAAGGTCTTCAAGATACAGACATTTCTACACCTATCAACATATTTTTTTCTATCTTTCATTATGCATATTATCTAAATCTTTTTTCTCAAGCAAATAAGAAGGATTTTTAGAAATTAAAAGTTACTAGTGATTGGTTTTACCAAGAAATAGCTTTTTACGCTATTCTCCTATTTCATATATTCTTCCTGTATACTCCCTATTTCAACTAACTTTGTTATTTGAAAATGCACTTGATCGAACTGGACAAGCCTATCTTGTCACCACCAAAGGTTTCAAGTCCCTCTCCCACCACTCCACCCTCCTGCCCGGAACTCCAAAGTGCTCTGTGTGTATCTCTTTCATGATATTTCTCGCTTTGCACATTATACTTGAGTTTATGTGTGTGGCTTATCTTCCCACTAAACTGTAGGTTTGTTGAAAGAAATTCATGCCTCAGGACATTCTGGCATATCACGTACTAAAAAATAAGACAAAACAAAAAACAAAAACCCTCTCAAATGAATTGAAAGAAAACAATGTTTAATAATCTATTCCTACAAATATATGATTTAAATTTAGAATTCATAACAAATTATATTTCAGTTTCTAACCTCAAAACATTAACTAGATGTGGAAAAATATGAATATAAGAAACTTTATTTTTTTACTCTGCCCTCTGAGTATCTTTATTCTCATATTCTAAGTATCTTTTTTCATAGTTTGAGCTTAAAAGTAGGTTTTAGAGTGATGGCCAAGAAGAAAATAAAGTATACTTTTAATCAGACTTAAATATAATATTTAAAATAACTGCTGTAAACCAGAAGGAACTATTTGAAATTTTCAGTAATGTTGAATTATTTAATAATTCTAGGAAAAAGATGTTATATACATATATTACATAAAGCTATATATACATATATATCTTTTACTTCCTTTGGCTATTACAGGGTCATAGACTGGTATACTATGCTATGCGATGCTATGTTATGTTACATTATGTTGTATTATGGGAGAAAGCTTATCCTTAAAATGAATAGAATTCTAGTGGCTATTAGCTTTCAAAGTGTAGTATCAGTACGACTGTCACACTATAATGTTAGCACACTGCTCTAGACTGTTGAAAATTGGTATATCTTCCTTTCTCCCTGGGGGAATTTAACCCATTTGCAAATATGAACATGGATATCTGTCTTCTTTAACTTTGATTTTCCCTGGGAGTCCTACTTTAGGACCTGGAAGGGCATGTCATGAGCTAGAGAAGACGTACCTTTTAAACAGCAATAGATTAAACTGTGAAACTAAAAGGTCATTCCAAACAAACTTTTTATTTCCCTCGTGTTCCTGTGTTGCAAATAAATCTCAATCAAATGGCTGCAATCCCCCTAGCCTTGAGTGAGAAAGGATGAAAACATAAGAGAAATACAACCCTGTTCTATATTTATTCACCTGTACCTCTAAACACTGTCAGTCCCAGTTCTATGTATGTTTCATTTACCTGTGGAAGGCACACAATAACTTTTTCTTTTTTTTTTACTTTACTGTAAAAGCACTATCAATACCTGTATTCAATTATATGGATATTCTCAGATTAATGAACTAGTATAAATTCAAAAGGGTGTTGGTATTATAAATTAACATAATTAAAATCTTTCTGAAGCATTTAATAATACATGGATTTGAAATGTTTACACTGATGTTATGAGATTTTAAGTAATGCTGTCATATAACTGTTAATTGATAAATTAAATACAGATATAGGTCCTTTTAAAAATATCATGTTTGGACTTCCTTGGTGGTGCAGTGGTTAAGAATCTGCCTGCCAATGCAGGGGACAAGCGTTCGAGCCCTGGTCCAGGAAGATCCCACATGCCTCGGAGCAACTAAGCCGTGCGCCACAACTCCTCAGCCTGCGCTCTAGAACCCACGAGCCACAACTACTGAGCCCACATGCCACAACTACTGAAGCCTGCACACATAGAGCCTGTGCTCCGCAACAAGAAGCCGCTGCCATGAGAAGTTCGCACACCACAATGAAGAGTAGCCCCCGCTCGCTGCAACTACAGAAAACCCGCACGCAGCAACGAAGACCGAACGTAGCCAAAAATATAAATAAATAAATATTTTTAAAAATATATCATGTTTGTGTCCATTCATTTATTAAAGAACACATGCTATGTTTCAGTAGTACTGAAACAACTTCTTTAACGTATCCTTCTAATAAATAATCAAATATATAGCTAGATTTATCTAAGTTCTAAACAATTTTATAATAAACAGAAATAAAACAATTAAATTAGAAAAAACCTTGAGAAAGGGAACCCTCCTACACCGTTGGTGGGAATGTAAGTTGGTGCAGCGACTATAGAAAACAGTATGGAGGTTCCTCAGAAAACTAAAAATAGAATTGCCATATGATCCAGCAATACCCAGACCAAACTATAATTCAAAACGTTACATGTACCCCTATGTTCACAGCAGCACTATTTGCAATAGCCAAGACATGGAAACAACCTAAATGTCCATCAACAGATGAATGGATAAAGAAGATGTGGTAAATATACACAATGGAAAACTACTCAGCCATAAGAAAGAATGAAATAATGCCATTTGTGGCAACATGGGTGCAACTAGAGAGATTATCATACTAACTGAAGGAAGTCAGAAAGAGAAAGACAAATACCATATGATATCACTTACATATGGAAACTAAAGTATGGCACAAATGAACCTATCTACAAAACAAACAGACTCACAGACATAGAGATCAGGCTTGTGGTTACCAAGGGATGGGGGGAGGGAGAGAGACGGACTGGAAGTTTGGGGTTGGTAGGTGCAAACTATTACATTTAGAATGGATAAACAACAACGTCCTACTGTATAGCACAGGGAATTACATCCAACAGGGAATTATATCCAGTCTCCTGGGATAAACCATGATGGAAAAGAATATAAAAAAAGAATGTTTCTATGTGTATAACTGAGTCACTTTGCTGCACAGCAGAGATTGGCACAGCATTGCAAATCAACTCTACTTCAATAAATAAATCTTGAAATCAAAAAAAGAAAAAAAGAAAAAACCTTGAGAAAAAAATTGAATATTTTTGTTTTTAAAGAAATATGCTTGGCACCATTCAGATACACAGGAAGATTCAATGAATTTTGTTTCCTTTTGAACTGTGGAGATGATGCTACTTTCCTAATTTAAAGCTGGAAACAATTATTACACATAATCAGTTTAACTCAAAGCTGGAACAAGTTGAAATAATCATTAATAAGATGGCTAACTTTTCATACATTTAAATAGGGTTAGAAATGTAATCAGGGATGCATAGGAGGAAAATAATTATCTTACTTTGCCCTATGGGATTTTAATTTTAATTTCTAGGCTTCCCAGCAAATACTACCCAGAAAGTGTCCATTTTCCCTTTCCAGTGAAAATTTTTTAAATATTCGTAACAGACAATATCCTAATATTGTTGCCCCATCCTGAAGTTCTAGAACTATGGAGCAATCCCCTTGGCACATACAGATATGGTACAAATATCAGGATGATTTGGGAGTCTGGGCCTTTACTTCTGGCATCAATGCCTTTGTCACAAAATCTACAACCAATATGCTTTCATTCTGCCTTAGGAAATTAACTCAGGGTATTCATCCAATTTTGGTTATAAAACAAAGAAAACTACTCCTGATAGCTGATGACCACATACAATATGTTAGCAGGTGTGTGGCTTGTAAAATAACAAATAGGTTGTTTCAATGCAGTCGTTTCGCTTACATATGTGAGTGTTTCAGATAGGGCAAGAATTGTAATTTTCAGTAATTAACAAACTCTTAATATCATTTCTGACCCACTGCTTAATCACATTCTTGGTTCATTTCTGACTGTTATTTCAACCACAAGCACTGACCATAAAACCTCCTTCAAATTCCAAAAAGTTTTTGTTCTCCTCCCTCTTCCCCCCTCCTCTCCCTTCCTTTCCCTTTTTTTTTTGGCTAGAAAGTATCAGTTTAGTGTTACTACTATCAATAAAAATAAATGGATACCAGGAAAATTTCTACTTTGGTTTATGATTATGGTGGAACCTCTTACCCTAATCTCCATATACAATAATGAACTGATGACCAAGTTAATAACTATAATCTCACCTTAGTGGAAAAGAGTATGAAAAAGAATATATATATGTGTATAACTGAGTCACTTTGCTGTAAAAAAATTAACATTATAAATCAACTATACTTCAATAAAATTTAATAATAATAATCTGATTTGCTCAAAAATCACTTCCAATAACAAATAGAGTCACAATCATTATGCCAAAAGCTTCAAATTTTATTCTATTTTTCTTGGGGCTCATAAATTTGCAGTCAAGGATTAGTGGACAATAGAGCAATAACCAGGGAGTTTTATCAAGAAATATAGCCAATATTGATACATTAGAGTTTCTAATAATAATTGAGGGTTTTTGTTGTTGTTACAGCCATCAGTATAACTGTTCCCATTCTAGTTTAGATACATACCCTACGTCATCATATTAATATATTAATTTTCTAATATCATTAGAAAATAAATACATTAAAAAATGACTAAAGTGGTCAATCAAAAAATATTCTGGGGGCTTCCCTGGTGGCGCAATGGTTAAGAATCCGCCTGTCAATGCAGGGGACACGGGTTCAAGCCCTGGTCCGGGAAGATCTCACATGCCGCCGAGCAACTAAGCCTGTGCGCCACAACTACTGAGCCTGTGCTCTAGAGCCCACAAGCCACAACTACTGAAGCCCACGTGCCTAGAGCCCATGCTCTGCAACAAGAGAAGCCACCGCAATGAGAAGCCCGCGCACCGCAACGAACAGCAGCCCCTGCTTGCCGCAACTAGAGAAAGCCTGCACGCAGCAAGGAAGACCCAACGCAGCCAAAAATAAAATTATTTTTTTTTAATTTGCCTTAAAATAAAAATTCTGAATAGGCTAATGCTTTTCACAAATCATTTATAATACTGTATCATGGACTTCTCTGGTGGTTCAGAGGTTAAGAATCCACCTTCCAATGCAGGGGACACTGGTTCGATTCCTGGTCCGGGAACTAAGATCCCACATGCCGCAGGGCAACTAAGCCCATGCACCACAACTACTGAGCTCGTCATATGCCTAAACTAGAGAGCCCGCATGCTGCAAACTACAGAGCCCACTCGCTCTGGAGCCCACATGCCACAACTAGACAGCCCACGCTCCACAGCTAGAGAGAAGCCCCCACGCCACAATGAAAGATCCCACATGCCGCAATGAAGATCCAGCGTGCCACAACTAAGACCCAACACAGCCAAAAATAAAATAAAATATATTAAAATTTTTAAATACTGTATCATTATTATAGTCTATCTGATGTCTTAATCTTTCATTGACGATAACAGTGTTTAAAGCAATGAAATGCTAATAAAATTTCATCAGATGATATATTTTTAGTGGGCTGTCAAGATAGAAAAGTAACATGAATTTCTCCCCCAAAATCAGTTCTCTGGGAAAAACTGAGGAAGGTTAGATTATTTTTTTTTTTCATCTTTACTGGAGTATAATTGTTTTACAATGTTGTACTAGTTTCTGCTGTACAACAAAGCGAATCAGCTATATGTATGCATATATCCCCATATCCCCTCCCTCTTGAGCCTCCCTCCCGCCCTCCCTATCCCACCCCTCTAGGTAGTCACAAAGCACCGAGCTGATCTCCCTGTGCTATGCAGCAGCTTCCCACTAGCCATTTTACATTTGGTAGTGTATATATGTCAATGCTACTCTCTCACTTCGTCCCAGCTTCCCCATCCCCCCCACGTCCTCAAGTCCATTCTTTACATCTCATCTTTATTCCTGCCCTGCCACTAGGTTCATCAGTACCGTTTTTTTAGATTCCATATATATGCGTTAGCATACAGTATTTGTTTTTCTCTTTCTGACTTACTGCACTCTGTATGACAGTATCTAGGTCCATCCACCTCACTACAAATAACTCAATTTCATTCCTTTTTATGGCTGAGTAATATTCCATTGTAGGTATGTGCCACATCTTCTTTATCCATTCATCTGTCGATGGACACTTAGGTTGCTTCCATGTCCTGGCTATTGTAAATAGTGCTGCAATGAACACTGTGGTACATGAATCTTTTTGAATTACGGTTTTCTCAGGGTATGTACCCAGTAGTGGGATTGCTTGGTCGTATGTTAGTTCTATTTTTAGTTTTTTAAGGAACCTCCATACTGTTCTCCATAGTGGCTGTATCAATTTACATTCCCACCAACAGTGCAAGAGGGTTCCCTTTTCTACACACCCTCTCCAGCATTTATTGCTTCTAGATTTTTTGATGATGGCCATTGTGACCAGTGTGAGGTGATACCTCATTATCGTTTTGATTTGCATTTCTCTAACAATTAGTGATGTTGAGCAGTTTTTCATGTGCTTCTTGGCCATCTGTATGTCTTCTTTGGAGAAATGTCTATTTAGGTCTTGGGCCCATTTTTGGATTGGGTTGTTTGTTTTTTTGATACTGAGCTGCATGAGCTGCTTGTATGTTTTGGAGATTAATCCTTTTGCAAATATTTTCTCCCATTCTGAGGGTTGTCTTTTCATCTTGTTTATGGTTTCCTTTCCTGTGCAAAAAAACAGCTTTTAAGGTTCATTAGGTCCCATTTGTTTATTTTTGTTTTTATTTCCATTACTCTAGGAGGTGGGTCAAAAAGTATTTTGCTGTGATTTATGTTGGAGATTACATTCTTAAAGTGGGAATGGGTGGGTGGGAGAGAGGGGCAGTGGAGGGGACTTGAAGAGAATCATTTTAAATTTTTCTTGTGTTTCAGAAAATGGCATGGCATTAGGGCTTTGTTATTTAGACAAAAATTTATTAGAATTCTTATAGACACAGATATTTATAGATGAAATGATATTGTTTCACTCAAGGTTCAATCAGAGAAGCAGACCGCTCAGAGATACAGATAGAGGGACCCAGCATGTCCTACTCTCCATTCTTTGCTACCATATTTCTTTTGAAGGTTTACCTTAAATGGTACTTCTAACTGACTTTGTGCAATGATGGGAGCTGGTCACACAGTCTGTGAGGCCATTGTTTGTGTGTCTGGCGCTAGAGAATGAAATCTTCAGAGAAGGCAGCTGGGAAGGAAACATGGATATAAAATGGGTCAAGAGAGGCAAAAGTGGAGCTTGTAAGAATGGGCCAAACCCACACAAGGACTGACTGGAAGCCACACTGGTCTCACTACAGTCAAGCCTTCTCTTTCAATGACAGGGCATCCTACAGGACAAGGCAATGCCTTCGTGTGGGGGTAGACACTCACCTGGCCCAGAAATGGAAGAAGCAGAAGGAGGGTTCCCAGCACAGGGAAGCACTAGCCCAGCTCTGCCCACGACAGAAGGAAAGTGACACCATGTGTGAGCGGCAACAGCACCTCGTGCCCTGAACTGACCCTTCCAGCCTAAGATAAACATGGCAGCTTCTCTTTCACCTTCCAAGTCTCATGCGTGTGTCTGTGGGCCACACTCACCTGGAACTCTGCAGGGCAGGGAATTCTGGAAAGCACAGCAGCAGCTTCGCTAAATTGACACAATACAAATCCTGCTCAGATGAGATGTCTGGGATTTTCCTCAGAATCATCCAGGAAGGAGTGAATTTAGCAGCACTGACCACGAACTAGTATTGTTTAAGCTGGATCAAGGGTCACGAGGGGCATTACACTCTTCTCTGTACATCTATTTGAAACTTTCCAGAGTTAAAATTTTTACTTAGGAAATGAAAGAAAGAAAGAGAAAGAGGGAGAGAGAGGGGGAGAAGGAGGGAAGGAAGAAAGAAGGGGGGAGAGAGGAAAGAGCAGAGAGAGAGAGAGAGAAGGAGAGAGAGAGAGAAAGAGAGAGAGAAGGAGAGAATACCCTGAAAACTAAAACTGCCTTGAACTAGTGTTTGTGTGAGTGTAGCAGGGAAGAGGCAGGAGTCGACCGTGCACTATGATAGCCGGAGCCTAACAGCTGGGGGTAGCGGTAAAGGGATGGAAGAAAATATTTTTAAGCCTCCCCTCCATGACCCTACACTGCACAAATATCAAGGACAAAGCAGACCACCTATGCAGGTATACTTGGAGTAATATGAAGATTGCTGGAAATCCCTTCTGGGATATCAGTGAGAATGGCCACCTGCTCTTAAACCTTCATCCCCCATCCACTGTCTTCAAGCCCCAGAATAGGTGTATTTCAACCTGAGGAAGCTGCCTGCCCCCTGTGCTGCTTCTCTCTAAGGGAGACGTGCTTGGTGCGGTGCCAGCAAACACAAATAGTCCACAGTGGTTCTTAGGTGCCTGGCACTCCAGCCTGGACCTCATCCTCCCTCTTCTAAACTCACCAGCCTGGGATCTGGTCTTCAGTTTGTGATACGACGTGAGAATCTGAGTTTACAGGCTAAAATACAGAGACTAAAACTACCTCAAGAGAACGAAAACAAACCAACCAACCAAATAATTTGTTCATCAAACATTTACTGATGAGTATCAATAAATATTATAAATATTTATTTATCTCCAGTGCTACTGGCATTGGAGATAAAGTAGAGAATTATACCAAGAAACAGCCTCACCTTTATGCCCTACCTTATGGCACTGACATTAACATGGAAAAAGTCAATAAATAAGATAAATAACAATGCAAGGATGCACACTCAAACTTCTCTGAATTAACATCATGACGGAGGTCCCAGCTCGTGTGATATGTGAAGAAAAAGGAACAGAATGCATTTATATTAGAAAGGAAAAAATAAAACTATCACTATTTCTAGACAACAGGATTATCTGTGCAGAAAATTCAAAAGAAACTACAAAACACCTACTAGAAGAAAATAAGTGAGGTATTTCCCTGGTGGTCCAGTGGGTAAGACTCCGCACTCCCAATGCAGGGGGCCCAGGTTTGATCCCTGGTTGGGGAACTAGATCCCACATGCATGCCACAACTAAGAAGCCCGCATGCCGCAAAGAAGATCCTGCATGTTGCAACTAAGACCCAGAGCAGCCTAAATAAATAAATAAATGATTTTTTAAAAAAAAGAAAGAAAAAATAAGTGAACTTAGTAAGGTTTCAGAATGCAAGTTCAGTATACAAACATTAATCAGATTTTTATGTATCAATACTAGCAATGAACAATTGGAGAGAAGAAATTCTGCCTATCAAAGACTCCTGTCACCCATGCCCATGGGTTCAAAACTGCTCTGATCATTGTCTTCATAGCTGCCTGCCCTGCATATTTTGAACTAGCTTAGCCAATGCCCACAACTGTGTAAGCCAATTTCTTGTAATAAATCTCTCTCTTTTGCTGTTGTTGAGAGAAATGTAGAGATATAGATATATTCCCTACTGTGTGCACTTCTGTGGTTAAACTCTAAATAATTCATAATAGAAAAAAATTGGTAAGTGAACTTTGTCAAAATTAGGAACCTGTGTTCTTTGAAAAATACTAAGAGAACAAAAAATACAAGCTACACACTGGGAAATAATATTTACAAATCATTTCTCTGATGAAGGATTTGTATCCAGAACATATAAAGAACTCTCAAAACATAATTAAAAAAAAGGAAAACCCTAATTAAGAAAATGGACAGACTATCTGAACAGACACTTCACCATGAAAGATACTGAGATGGCAAATAAGTTCCTGAAAAGGTGTTCAACATCAGTGACCAGAGAAATGCAAATTAAAATAATGAGATACCACTAAATTCCAATTAGAATGACTAAAAACAAAAAAACAAACCAAAAAAAATTCCACAGTTCCAACTGGTGCTGCAGATGCAGAACAAATGAAACTCTTAACTCTTATACATTGTTGGTGGAAATGAAAAATGGTACAGCCACTTTGAGACAGTCTTGTAATTTCATATAAAGCTAAACATATATTTAGCACATGATCAAGTGATCCTACTACACCTAGATATATCCCAAAGAGTAATTAAAACTTATGCTCAAATAGAAGCCTGTATGTAAATGTTTAAAGTGGCTTTT
Organism: Globicephala melas; assembly: GCF_963455315.2. NCBI lineage: Eukaryota > Metazoa > Chordata > Mammalia > Artiodactyla > Delphinidae > Globicephala > Globicephala melas. Next base: position 15,503,458 of record NC_083334.1, on the reverse strand, counting down.
TTTAGTATAATCTCCAAACACTGGAAAGAACTCAAAGGTCCTTCAAATGAGGACTAGATAAGCAAACAGTGGTACTTCAACACAATGTAATACCATTCAGTAGTAAAAAGGAATAAACCACTGAAACATTCAATAGTATAATTGGATTTTTAAATGCATTATGCTCAGTGAAGGAAGCTAAAATCAAAAAGTGACATTCACATTCTTTTAAATTAATCCTCAAAATAACTGGAGGCTTGGTGAGGTTCAATATTTTTCCCAAAGCCACATACTTTTAAAAAGTGACAAAGCTGGGAATCAAATTCAGGGCTGCCTGACATCAAATGATAGGATTCCCTCCACTGCAGGTCTGATGTCTGGAATTCCACCAGTTAGCCTTCCCAGGCCCTATGAATAAATGTAAATGGCCCTGGAAAGGTCCTGCCTTAAGCCATCTCCTGCCAGGAGGGGGCGCAGGAGGGAAGGACACCAGAAGAGGGTGTGGCACCTGCCACAAGGAGGTGAAAGGGTGTAAGAGACACTTTCTAGCCTTCCCAGCTTGTCAGCCTCAGAGATGTAAGGTGGAGGTGGAGCCTCCTCAGAATGCCTTCCTGGGAAGAGATCTCTTCTGTGGGAGGAGAGTTTTCCAGCTGTGCTGCTCTGGGGCGGGTGGGGGGGGGGGCGGGGAGGGAAGTGGGGGCTCTAGGCACTGTGACTGAAGTACATACATGAAATCTTCCTGAGGCAGTTTGGTCATTTAGATCAAGAGATTTTCCACTGTGCTTACTTTATGACCCAGTCTTACAGTCCCGACCTCCTTGCTAAGCTTACAGCACTGGGTACACTGAATGCTCAATAAATAAGTCAAAAAGGTATGTAGAGATTGCTCCCAAAAATGTATCTGTCTAGGGGTTATGAGTGACTTTCCTGTTCCCAGTATTTGTCTTCATCTTTTCTTCTTGTGGTTTTTTGTTCTTTAAGTAAACATATATAAAGCCAAAAAAAAAAAAAAAGTGACATTCAGTATATGTCACTCTGAAAAAGGCAATATTACAGTGAAGAAGAATAGCAGTGTTGCCAGGGGTTGGGGGGTGCTGGAAGGGATAACTACAAAAGGGCATGGAGGAATTTTTCAGTCAATGGAACTGTTTTACATCTTTACTGTGATGGTGGTCCCACTGCTGTATACATCTGTCAAACCTCATAGAACTGTCCTCTGAAAGGGGAGAGTTTTAATATATGTGATACCTTAATTGAAAAATAAGATAAATAAGTATATATAATATTAGATACTGATATCTGCTAAAGAAAAAATTAATTAGGAAGGAGAGATACAAAATGGCTAACAATGTGAAATTCGAGTGGGGGTGGGTAAGTAAATAGAAGACCTCACTGCAAAGATGATTTTTGAAATCATCTCCTAAAGAAGTCTGGCATATTTAAGGAAGAACAGGAAGATCAAGGTGGTTAGAACAGAGTGAATTAGAAAGAGAGGCAGAGGATGAAGTCAGAGAGTTGAGTGCAGGGGGTGAAATGAACATCAAGTAGAACTCAAAAGGTCACAGTTAGGTCCTTAACTATTATTATGCATGAGATGGGAAGCTATCAGAATATTCTGAGCAGAAGACTGACATGATCTGGCTTACATTCTAATGGGATCACTCCGACTGCTGTGTTGGGTAGAAGGCAGAAGTCCACGTAAGAAGACTGGCAAACAGACTATGGCAATAATCCAGGCAAAAGATGGTGGCTTAGACCATAAATAAGGCAGTGGAGGTTGTACAACTTGGTCACATCATGGATATACTGTAAATGTAAAGCAAACAGATTTCTACCAACTGGATGTGGGATGAGTAAGTAAGAAAGGAATCAAGAATATATAGGTAAAGACACAGACCTACTAGAAAATGGACTTGAGGATATGGGGAGGGGGAAGGGTAAGCTGTGACAAAGTGAGAGAGAGGCATGGACATATATACACTACCAAAGGTAAGGTAGATAGCTAGTGGGAAGCAGCCGCATAGCACAGGGAGATCAGCTCGGTGCTTTGTGACCGCCTGGAGGGGGATAGGGAGGGTGGGAGGGAGGGAGACGCAAGAGGGAAGAGATATGGGAACATATGTATATGTATAACTGATTCACTTTATTATAAAGCAGAAACTAACACACCATTGTAAAGCAATTATACTCCAATAAAGATGTAAAAAAATTATTTCAAAATAAAAAGTTAAAAACAAAAAGAATATATAGGTAGAAAGATTTTTGGTCTAAACAACTGAAAGGAATATCTTAATTGAAATGGAAAAAATTAGACGGAACTGGTGTATATGGAAAAGGTGTGGATATTAGTCTGGGACACTTGAGTTGAGCTGAAGATGGCTATTATATACCAAAATGGAGACATCAAGGAGGCAGACAGATATCTGAGTCTGGAACTCAGCGGAGAGGTTCCTACTAGATACACACATTTGGAAGTCATTACAATAAAAAATGATATTTAAAGCCATGAAATAGTATGTGATCACCAAAGAATGTAGATAGAAGAGAATAGCTCCAAGGGCTGAGCCTTGAGACAATATATGCATCAGAAAGATAATTATGAGAACAGATGCACCAAGAATCTAAACTAAGCACCATAAATATGTTTTGGAAGATGGAAGAGATAATAGCAATATAAAACAAAAGCAAAGCTCTATGAAACCTAAACTTAGTAAAAATATTAAGAATGAAAAACATAATGGTTGAAATGAAGAACAAAATGTTTCAGATACAAAACAGGATAGACAAAGCTGACGAATAAATTAGTAAGCTAAGTTTAGGAACTTTGCAGATAGCAGCATCAAGGACAAAGAGGAGATATAATAGAAAATCTAAGAGAAATAAAGACCAGAAATAAATACACCAACATCTAGATTATGAAAGTCTCAAAAGAGAGGAAAATAAAAATGAAGCTGAAAAATGTACACGAAAGAAATAAATTTCCCAGAATTAAAAAGAAATGGATGAGGTATTTTTTTCATTATTGTCTTTCAAAAAATAAAGTGAGGACAAAATGAAGGAAAATGTATCCAACTTAACCCAGAACAAAAATTAAGTCAGTATCAATAAGATGTGGCCAAGGGTGGGTGTGGGGACTAGTAAACACAGGGACATGAAGGAATCCTAAGGTGCTTTCTTGCTAAAGACAAACAAGAGACTGCTATTAATAATAGGACAATTGAGAATCAAAGGGCGAAAAAAAAAGATAAACTCATATGATCCAAAAGAAAACAAGAGTAGAAATATTAATATCTGACAAAACAACTTTTAAAGCAAAAATATCATACTGGAAAAAAAAAGAGTATTAGATATATATGTATACTAATAAAGAGAACAATACAACGGGTTCCCTATAATGCCTACCATAAACACATAGGTACCTAACCATGTAGGCTCAAAATATATCAAGCAATAACTAATCAAACTGTAAAGTTTTTTTTTTCTTTTTTGGTGTTTTTTTGGCCATGCCACATGGCTTGCAGGATCTTTGTTCCCCAACCAGGGATTGAACCTGGGCCCCCAGCAGTGAAAGCGCTGAGTCCTAACCACTGGACCTCCAGGGAATTCCCTGAAGAGAGATCATTAAGTCAACAATTGTAGCTGGAGATTTTACACACTTCTCCCAGAAAATGATATATCAAGCAGACAAAAAAGAAACAAATATATTGAAATCTCATGAATATAATTTAAGACATGTGCTACAGTATGTAGAACATAGCACATGTGAAGTCTCCATAAATACCAAGGAAGCAATATAACATCACGTTATACATCCAGTAACCATAATT